>NW_020702949.1:0-4969 GCF_002925995.2 Terrapene triunguis | reverse complement strand
ATTTTGGAGTCTCTGGCCAGGAGGGATTTTAGTACTGTACACAGGAGAGCTGTTACCCTTCCCTTTATAGTTATGACACGCCCCCCAAATCACAGATAGTGTTGGACATTCGGTTCCACACTGGCTGTGATTTCTTTCTGGAGTTCTAGGAGAAAACAGAGTTAAAGACACATGTACCTTTAGACATACTACTGATTATATAAAAACTAACAATATGTTTTATTCCAAGAACAATTGTTAACCAGTTAACTCTGGGAAACTTTCCCGGGAGAGTGCATCAGCCACTTTGTTAGAAGCTCCCGAAATGTGTTGTATTTCAAAATCAAAATCTTGGAGAGCTAAACTCCACCGAAGGAGTTTTTTGTTATTTCCCTTGGCGGTATGAAGCCACTGTAGCGTAGCATGGTCTGTTTGTAGTTGGAAACGCCGTCCCCAAACATATGGGCGTAGCTTTTCCAGCGCGTACACAATGGCGTAGCATTCCTTTTTGCTGATTGACCAGTGGCTTTCCCTCTCAGACAGTTTCTTGCTGAGAAACACGACAGGATGGAATTCTTGATCCGGTCCTTCCTGCATTAAAACTGCTCCCACGCCTCGCTCGGAAGCATCTGTGGTTACTAGGAATGGTTTGTCAAAATCTGGGGCCCTTAGCACAGGATCAGACATGAGTGTTGCCTTAAGCTGGTTAAAGGCCTTTTGACACTCATCAGTCCACTGAACTGCATTTGGCTGTTTCTTTCTGGTTAGTCTGTTAGCGGGGCGGCGATTTGGCTGTAGTGTGGTACAAATCGCCTACCTAAGAAGGATTGGACGTGTTTCTTTGACTTTGGAACCGGCCACTTTTGGATAGCATCCACTTTGGCCTGTAGGGGATTTATAGTTCCTTGACCCACCTGGTGCCCCAGGTACGTCACTCTGTTTTGGCCTATTTGACACTTTTTAGCCTTAACAGTTAGTCCTGCCTGCCGGATGCGCTCGAAGACTTTTTCCAGGTGCTCCAGGTGTTCTGTCCATGAATCAGAAAAAATGGCCACATCATCGAGGTAGGCAAATGCAGATTCTCCCAATCCCGCTAAGAGACCATCTACAAGTCTTTGGAAGGTGGCGAGTGCATTTCGGAACCCGAAAGGGAGTACATTGAATTCATACACCCCTGCCTGGGTGACGAAGGCGGACCTTTCTTTAGCGGGTTCATCTAGTGGTACTTGCCAGTACCCCTTGGTTAAGTCTAAAGTAGAGATGAATTGGGCATGTCCCAATTTCTCCAATAGCTCATCTGTGCGTGGCATTGGATAGTTGTCAGGACGAGTTACAGCATTTAGCTTACGGTAGTCCACGCAAAAGCGTATTTCCCCATCTGGTTTGGGAACTAGAACCACTGGAGATGCCCATGCACTGGTAGAGGGGCGGATTATACCCATCTGTAGCATGTCCTGGATCTCCCTTTGTATAGCAGTTTGGGCATGAGGTGACTCCCAGTAGGGTGGGGTTCTAATTGGGTGAGCATTACCCGTGTCAATGGAGTGGTATGCCCGTTCGGTCCGTCCTGGAGTGGCTGAGAAAATCGGTGCAAAGCTTGTGCACAGCTCCTTGATCTGCTGTCGCTGCAGACGTCCCAGGGTCGTGGAGAGGTTCACCTCTTCCACGCCACCATTCCTTTTTCCTTCGTAGTAGACACCTGCAGGCCACTCCGCGTCATCTGTTTCCTGGGCTGTAAACTGGCAAACGTTTAATTCTCTGGAATAAAAGGGCTTAAGAGAATTAACATGGTATACCTTAGGCTTTATGTTGGAGGTGGGGGAGGCTATGAGATAGTTAACAGCTCCTAGGCGCTCCTGGACCGTGAATGGTCCTTCCCACGACGCTTCCATTTTATGGGCCTGGACCGCCTTTAAGATCATGACTTGGTCTCCTACTTTGAAGGACCGTTCTCTGGAATGTTTATCATACCAGGCCTTTCGCTCTTCTTGAGCATCCTTTAGGTTTTCTTTAGCAAGGGCTAAAGAGTGTCGGAGGGTGCTTTGTAGGTTGCTTACAAAGTCTAGAATGTTAGTTCCTGGAGAAGGCGTAAACCCCTCCCATTGCTGCTTCACCAGCTGTAATGGCCCCTTAACCTCGCGGCCATACACAAGTTCAAATGGTGAAAACCCTAAACTGGGATGTGGTACAGCCCTGTAGGCAAAAAGCAACTGCTGCAACACTAGGTCCCAATCATTGGAGTGTTCATTTACGAATTTACGTATCATGGCCCCCAAAGTTCCATTAAACCTGGTCTTGGGGCTTTCCCACTCGTTGGCACACCTCACAAGATAGGACATAATTAGCAACGTCCTTGCCCATTCCCTCCCAGTGGAAGGACTTCCCCAACCGGTCTTTGGTTCTGTTCACCCCAGAATGGCCACTGGGATGATCATGGGCTAAGCTCAAGAGCTTTACCCGATACTTAGTGGGAACTACCAACTGTCTTTGAGGATGCCAGTCTTCCTGGTGCCCTCCAGAAAGAGTCTCTTTGTATAAAAGTCCTTGTTCTACAAATAACCGGGATTGCTTAGAAGAGCTGAGAGGCGGTGGGTTGCTCCGTGCCGCCGCCCAAGCTTTCTGAAGGCTGTCATCTGCTTCCTGCTCGGCCTGGAACTGTTCCCTTGATGCTGGAGACATCAGTTCCTCCTTGGACTGTGGACTGGGGCTTGGTCCCTCTGGAAGCGATGCAGGTGCTGGGGCTGTTTCCATTGACTGTGAACCGCTGTCCGCTGGTGCACTATGTGGTATTTCAGGCTCTGGCTGAGCCTCTTGGGTAGGGTTATCTGCTGCTTCCACCAGTTCAGGCTCGCTGGTGCCCTCTGGCATTGGAGTTGTAGACGGGTTTGTAAGCGCTGGACTCAGTGCTGGCAATGGTTCTGGTGCTGGTTGCGTTGCCAGTTCCGGTTCTGGGACTCGCTTTGGCTGGATCTCTGGGATTGGATCCACTATGGCTGTTGCAGTCGTTGGCAGGGGATCCGGTTCCACCACCTGTGTTTGGGTCTCCGGTAACACAGACGGGGCCCTGGTGGACGGCTCAGGAACAGGGATGGGGGTGAAAGCTTGCTTAGCCTGGCTGCGGGTGACTATTCCCACCCTCTTGGCTAGCTTCACATGGTTGGCCAAGTCTTCCCCCAGCAGGGATGGGATAATTGTCATAGACTGCAAAAGTCCACATTCCTGACCAGCCCTTGTACTGGAGATGCAACTTGGCTGTAGGCAAGGTTACAGACTGTGACACGAAGGGTTGAATTGTCACTGTAGCCTCCGGGTTGATGAGTTTGGGGTCCACTAGGGATTGGTGGATAGTTGACACTTGTGCCCCAGTGTCCCTCCAAGCGATAACCTTCTTTCCGCCCACTCTCAAGGTTTCCCTTCGCTCCGAGGGTATGAGAGAGGCATCTGGGTCTGGGGATCTTTGGTGTGACTGGGGTGTAATGAACTGTAATCGGTTGGGGTTCTTGGGGCAGTGAGCCTTTATATGCCCCAGTTCATTACATTTAAAACATCGCCCTGCTAAGGTATCACCGGGGCGATGTTGGTTGATGGAGACTGATGTGGTGGGGTGAGAAGGCGTCTGGGGTTTCCCTTGGGATGTGAGTGGGGCCTTGGGTTGTCCCCGGTGATAAGGTTTTGTTTCGGCTTGCCCCTTCTGATATTCGCTCCAACTGCTACTAGCTTTTCTCTTTTCTGTCACCTCCACCTATTTGACTCCAATCTCCCCCGCCTCGGTTACAGTTTTGGGCTTCCTATCTAGGATGTACCTTTCTATTTCCTCAGGAACACCCTCTAAAAACTGCTCCATTTTTACTAGGGAAAGCAGATCTTCCAGAGATTTAACATTTGCTCCTGATACCCAGGCATCACAATTTTTGTCAATGTGGTAGGCATGCCGGGTAAATGACACATCTGGTTTCCACCTTAGGGCTCTGAACCGCCGACAGGCATGCTCGGGTGTTAGCCCCATTCTGAGTCTGGCCTTGTTTTTAAAAAGTTCATAACTGTTCATGTGTTCCTTAGGCATTTCAGCCACCACCTCTGCTAAGGGTCCACTGAGCTGTGGCCTCAGCTCTACCATGTACTGGTCTGCAGTGATGCTGTATCCAAGGCAGGCCCTTTCAAAATTTTCTAAGAAGGCCTCAGTATCATTGCCTGCCTTGTAGGTGGGGAATTTTCTGGGATGGGAAGTGGTACCTGGAGAGGAGTTGCTAGGATGGGCTGGTGCATCCGGGCTAGCCCTTGCTACTTCCAGTTCATGCTTCCTTTCTTTTTCTCTCGCCTCCTCTTTGGCTTTTTCCAGCTCTATCTCTTTTTCTTTCAGCTCCAAAGCATTCTTGTGGGCCCCCTCTTTGGCTTTCTCTTCTTTGTCTCTCAGCTCTATCTCTTTTTCTTTCAGCTCCATCTCTCTCTTGTGGACCCCCTCTTTGGCTTTTTCTTCTTTGGTAATCATTTTCCTGTTTTCTTGTGCTGGGTCACACCCCTCTGCAGTTGACTGAAACTGGGATGTACTCAGCTCTGGCTGCTGCTGCGTTAACAGAGACTTTCTAACTAGCTATTCACGAGGATGTAAAAAGAAAAAAAAAAAAACAATCCAGCTTGTAAATTGCCTTTACCAGTCAAAGTTTGCTCACTGATTGAACTCTTCTCTTAACAAAGCCCCTCGTTAAAAAAAACTTAACACCTCTGCCTTCAGGCAAGGAGAGATAAGATATGCATCTACCTTCAGCTCTGCTTTCTAAGCAGCTGGAAGGAAAAAAAAAATCTCTTACTGGCTTTTGGGTTTAAAACGATCTCCACCGCTCTGCCACCATGTCAAGGCTGTATCCCCACTTTGAACTTTAGGGTACAAATGTAGGGGCCTGCATGAAACCTTCTAAGCTTAATTACCAGCTTAGTTCTGGTCCGCTGCCACCATTCCCTACCCTGGGAAGCTTTTAGAAACCTCTCACCA
>NW_020702948.1:0-5758 GCF_002925995.2 Terrapene triunguis | reverse complement strand
ATTCACCACCAGATGTCAGGGTAGAGCTCATCCTGACTCTGCTTACATCCTCCCCCCAGCCGAGAATTTGTCGTCCCGACAAATCACACTCCCTATTATACCAACTCACTGGTTCCCTCCAAAGGGCCTCAGATAGCCCACTTTAGCTTCCACAAGCCTGTGTGCTAAACATATTGGTTCCTCACTAGTCACCCCAGGTGCATCATAAGTCAATCGTTTTACTGGTCTTATCACCCTGTCTCGTCTATTGAGACTCTCTGTTACTGTGGTAGAGTGGACAGCCTCTTGAACGACAGATGGGGAGGTTTCCTTTGAGGGCCCCTCGGCTACTGGCATAGGCTCCTGCAGTTCTAGTTCTAACAGTGGAGGGTCCAAGGTGCCCAGGACATCCTCCACCTGTATGTCTCCACTGTCCAATAACCTGTGTGTGTCATCACATGGGGGTCCCACCAGTGGCCCAGGGGTTTCAGGAATGGGTCTAAATACTTCTGCCATGGGGTTTAGGGCGGAAGAGGAGGAGCTCTCTTTTGATGCTGATCGAGACTGAAATCTTGTCTCCATCCCAGGATACACCATGGTTGTGTCTTCCTCCTCAGACTCACTCTCGCATGTGCTGCATAGGGGTAGGTTAGCTGCAGGGGGCTGGCTGTCCACGTTGGAGGGCAGCTTTGGTCCAGCACCTTCGTTCCGCCCGGTTGCCCTGTTGTGGCCCATCTCATACGGGGTGTCTACCAATTCCCCCACAGGGAGCAAAAGGTTTCTATGCACTGTCTTTGTCTGCCCTGGACCATCTTCAGGTTTGATCTTGTAGACCGGCAGGTCTCCTAGCTTTTCCATCACCAAGTAAGGTATTGCCTTCCATCTGTCAGCTATCTTGTGTTTGCCAGTAATACCCAAATTTCGCAGCAGGACTCTGTCCCCCGGCTGGAGTTCTTGCAGACGTACCCTAGCATCATATCGATGTTTGTTCCGGTCTGCATTCTTCCGAGCCGCAGATGTAGCTAAATGATAAGCATCCCGCAGCTTTTCTCTTAGTCGGGATACATATTGCTGATGAGTTTCATAGCTATCTCCATCCTCTGATACACCAAAGCACAGGTCTATGGGTAATCTTGGTTCTCGCCCAAACATTAAGAGATATGGGGTGACTCCTGTAGCATCATTCTTTGTGGCATTGTAGGCGTGTACCAGAAATGCGACATGTTGGCTCCAGGTTGCCTTCTGCTCTGGCCGCAAAGTCCCCAACATATCTAATAGGGTTCGGTTGAACCTCTCTGGCTGTGGATCACCTTGAGGGTGATAAGGCGTTGTCCTAGACTTTTTAATTCCCGCTATCCTCAGCACCTCCTTCAGAAGGTGACTCTCAAAGTCCCGCCCCTGATCCGAGTGTATCCGGGCTGGAAATCCATAAACTGAGAAATATTTCTCCCACAGTACTCGAGCAACAGTGGTGGCCCTCTGATCACGTGTGGGATATGCCTGGGCATATCGCGTATAATGGTCAGTCACTACTAGAATGTTCCCAATATTTCTCTTGTCTACTTCTAAAGACAAGAAATCAATGCATACCAGCTCCAGAGGTTTGTTGCTGGTGATGTTCTTCAGATATGCAGCCCTCGTGGGCAGAGTTTTCCTTTGAACACATCGAGCGCAGGTCTCACATTTCCTGCGAACATCTTCAGCCATCCGAGGCCAATAGAACCTACTACGAAGAAGTTCCAGGGTCCTCTCCATCCCTAAATGTCCAAAGTCATCATGCAGGGCCCTCATGGCCAGGGCTCTGTACTCTTTTGGCAGCACTAGCTGTGCTCGTTGCTTTTGTAAAGGGTCTGTGGTCACTCGGTGTAGCACTCCCTGAATCAGTTTCAGTTTGGTCCATTCTCTCAATAGTAGTTTACCCTCCGGGTTAGGTGGGACAACCACAGCTGGGCTTCGCCCCTCCCTTTTGGCAAGTAGTGTATCACGAATGTCAATATCTTGCAGCTGGGCTTCCTGCCAGTCCGCCGCATTGAGCATGGGCAAAGGAGATTGGTCCAACGCAATATAGTTCACTGAAGCAGAAGGCACGCATTCAGGGGGCAGGCCCAAAGCTTCTGCAGCACATCCATGAAGACTTTCATGGGACTCTGGCTCCCGGCGACTCACACTGCAAATAGCCCTCACTCCATCTGTGGGTATCACAGCAACTCCTGGTGCCTGTGGACGCCTGGACAATGCATCTGCATCTACATTGCTTCTCCCTGATCGGTATTGAATGCTGAAGTCATAGCTAGCCAAAGCGGCCACCCATCTTTGCCCTGTAGCATCCAGCTTAGCACTTGTTAACACATAGGTCAGTGGGTTGTTGTCTGTCCACACCTGGAACTGAGCACCATATAAGTAGTCCCGAAATTTCTCAGTGATGGCCCATTTCAAGGCCAAGAACTCCAGCTTGTGGGTGGGATAGCGAGTTTCACTATCAGACAGTCCTCGGCTGGCAAAGGCTACAGGTTTACGTTTTCCTTCCAGTTCCTGGTACAGTACTGCTCCCAGACCCTCCAAACTGGCATCAGTATGCAGGATAAATGGTTTGCTTGGGTCAGCAAAGACTAGGACTGGAGCATGAGTTAGGCAAGTAATGATTTCTCGAAAAGCCCTTTCACATCTCTCATCCCACCGTGGCCCAAATGGTTCGACGGGGCCATAGTGTCTCTGCACAGGAGGCTTTGGGGACCTCCCCTTATTCTTGGTCTTAGATTTGTTCCTGCTGGACTGGTATCCCCTGGTAAGATCATTCAGAGGTTTTACAATCGTAGCATAGTTTTTCACAAATCTGCGGTAGTAGCCACTAAACCCAAGAAAGGTCTTGAGTTCTCTGTAGTTACTTGGACATGGCCATGTAGTGAGTGCTTCTATTTTATCGGGATCAGTACTCACACCCTCTTGGGACACGATGTGACCCACATACTTCACTGAGGTCCTGCAGAACTGGCATTTGTCAATTGAAAGCTTCAAACCATAATCCTCTAACCTATCAAGCACTTTAAGAAGTCTTTCTTCATGCTCCTCCAAGGTTCTTCCAAACACAATCAGGTCATCCAAATAAACTAACACTTGCAGTAAATTCATGTCTCCCACAACTTTCTCCATAAGACGTTGAAATGTGGCAGGTGCTCCAGAAATCCCTTGGGGCATGCGTTCAAACTGATAAAACCCTAATGGGCAGATGAAGGCTGTCTTCTCCTTATCTTCTTCACCCAGAGGGATCTGGTAGTATCCACTCCGAAGATCCAACACAGAGAACCACTGGCTTCCTAGCAAACAGTCTAAGGCATCTTGGACTCGGGGCATTGTGTACTGGTCAACCACAGTACGGCGGTTGAGGGTGCGGTAGTCAATACACATCCGGATTTTCCCATTCTTTTTACGGACCACCACAATGGGTGAGGCGTATGGGCTGCGGGACTCTGTAATGATGCCATTCGCAGCCAGCTCCTGAAGATGTTGTCGCACATCTTCCATCTCGGAGAGGGCAATCCTCCTAGATCTCTCCCTGAAGGGTCGAGAGTCATGTAGTCTGATGTTGTGCTCTACTCCTTTTGCACATCCCACATCCCACTCATGCAATGAGAACACCTTGGATCTTTCACAAAGTTTCCTCCTCAGGCGATCTTTCCACTCCTCAGACAACGGTGAATCTCCAAAGTCAAACTTTGCTGGGTCTATTGTCGGAACTTGAGTCTCACACTGGGGGTTTACAATTGATTCAGGCTCGAAGAGGTCTGCTATCTTTTGTCCTTGCTTCACAACAACATCTCGACTTGTTTCATTAGCAATCAGTATAGTCACCTTTTCCTGGGCTTCAGCAGGTAGGGTTATGACTCCACTGGGGACCAGCACTCCCTCCGGGAGCTCTCCTTCAACTGGCTGCTCTACCATTGCTAATGCCCCTTTACTGCCTTTCAGCCGGGTACTCATGACAAGCACTTCCTGCTCTGTCCTTGCAGGCACTACTAAGGGGGTTGTGCCCATGTACTTCAGCGCCCCAATCGGTAGCTCAGATGTCTCCTTTTTAGCACCCTCAATCTTCCTATAGGCTTCAGCACAAAGCGTATGGATCATCAGGGTATTCAGGTACTGGTCCCCAGCCCGTCGTCTGCAGTAATCCGCGAGCACCTTGAAGAGACTGGAGTTGGTCCCTATCAGCACAGACACATCAGAGGTCCCTTTAGGGTCAGGGCATATTAATGCAGCTGTGTCCACCTCTTCTCTTACCCCAGCAACCTCCTCTGGGAATTCCAGGTGCACTATGACATACCCTTGGTAGGGGTATTCATCCATGCTGAGGCCACACAGACCAACGCCAGTCAGTGGCTGTATAGGCAGGTGCCTAAGCATCTGTTGGTAGAATGACTGAAATATAATAGTCACTTGAGATCCAGTGTCAAGCACGGCTTTACACTCCGCCCCTTCAATCTTCACCATGACCTCTGCTCGAGGCCCTATCAGTCCTGCGGGGATCCCAGCTGGACGGTCGTTTCTGGGGGAATCTTCAACTCCTGCAGGCCTGGGTGGTCCCCGTCCCCGGACTCTCTGGCAGCTACCGGATCTCTCCCAACTGATCTTCAGCTTTCCATACACTAAGGAGGGGTTTTCTTCATTATGGCACTTGCCAGCACTGTGTCCGTCCTGACCACATCGGTAGCAGAAGAATTGTCCTTTCCCCCTTCGCCCAGGTGGGATGGTGGCTCTAAATGCTGACTTCTCCATCGCCACAGTCAGAGGCGCCTTATTCCTGGAAGTCTTAGCTCGGTCAATGGTGCTTTGCAGTTCAGCTATCCGTTCTGTCAGGACCTGCATTTGTTGGGCAAGTTCCTCTGTGGTGCTCACCATCAGTACACTGGCCGTTTGCAGTGGTGTTGTGCCGGCTGGCTCCAATGTTTGGGCTTCCCAAAACTCGCTGGCAGCCTGCCTTTCTTCCTCTTCTCTGACCTCCTTTATCAGCTGGGAATAACTTGGGGGATGTTCCCGTCGTTCTCTTAGCTGGAGATGGAGTAGAATCGGGTTCTGATACTGAGCTCCTCTTACAATTTGAGCCAGTCTGGTCCGATCCATCTGTTCAGCAGTCACTGCTCCCCTCAGGACAGCTCTCTGAAGCAGTCTCTCCAGCCTCTGTATATAGGCTGAAATCTTCTCGCCAATTTGCTGTCGGGAATTAAGGAACTTACAGTAACTGTCTTCAGGGCCCTCTACGCTCCCAAAGGTATGATCAAGGGCCTCTAGGCAGTCCTTCACACTGACCCCAGGGTCAATGAGCTTCAGGGTGCGAATCACATCTAATGCTGGGCCACTAAGGCTCTCTATTAGACATCTTCGCTTTTCTGCATCAGGTACGGCCCACTCCTGCAGCATTTCAGTGGTATGCTCCAACCAGGGTTCGAACTCCTCTACCCCAGAAAATAATCTTAACTCACGACAAGAGTTTAACATAGCCTGGGACAGCACAACCTTTTCCAATATTTGCCCCAGTGCTTTTGCCCAATCATTGGCTGAGGCTGCAGCCCCTGAGCTAGAGGCTGCAGGGCCGGGGCCCAACAAACCTGACATATTAGCCATTATACAAACAGTAATTTCCTCAAAATATAACCACAATTGTTTCCCAATGCAGTGGAACACTCAACAGGTGCTTGCGAGGGGTACTGACCCAGGGTATCCCGGACGAGCCCCCAAAAATGTAACCCTTCTGCCCATCTAGTTGGCAGCAACAAGGGCCGGGTTC
>NW_020702947.1:0-1405 GCF_002925995.2 Terrapene triunguis | reverse complement strand
ATGTAACCCTTCTGCCCATCTAGTTGGCAGCAACAAGGGCCGGGTTCTGTATCTAGGGGTTCCGTTTCAATAACACAATGCAAAACCGGCTCGAGCCCCCACCCAGTGACCTGGGACAATTACATACCACCCCCCTGGGTACCTCTAAGAGGCAATACTTCCCCTCTCGCAAGCACGGAGTCTGAGTGTAGCAGAAAATGTTTAATAACATGAGGTAAACGACATCAGCATAAAATTGGAAAAAACACCACAAACAGGATTCATAACACAAACCATGAGCAAAAACCCACCCCAGCAAATTGGGCTGTGTCCTTTCCCTTTGGTTCTTGAATCCAGCAACCCAAAAATCACCCAGAGTCCCCAAAGTCCAACACCCCCAAAGTCTCTTGGGTCCAGCAACCACCCGAAGTCCCAAAAGTCCAACAACCCCCAAGGTCTCTGTCCCTGATCCGTGCAGCCCCAGAGTAAAAGGGGGGAGCACGCAGGGTGTTAAGGGGCACCTTACGTGATCCGAGGCTGGCCAGCCGTCTGTTTCTCCGTAGGGGTTCCGCCACAGCCTTTACCACGAGCCAGTCCACTTTCCTGCCATCCCACGAACCGCTCCGCTCTACAAGCCACTCCGCTCCGCTCACCGACCTGTGAGCCGTTCCAGCCGTCCCCGCAAACAGCTCCGCTCGCCGTTCCTTGGGCCACTCCAACCGGCCCCGCAAGTCTCCACGCCGCTCGCTGCTCCTCCAGTCGTCCCCACAAATTGCTCCGTCAGCTGCTGAGCAATATAGCTTCAGGCTCCCCCACTAGTTAACACAGCACTCAGTGATCTCAGCTCTTAATAACATCAGCTCTTTTGTGATTTCAGCTCTTAGCGATTTCAGCTCATAGTATAGTAGGGGAGCCCCAGTGCTGGTGCACCATTGGCCCAAAGTGAATTCAGCTCAGCAGCCTATAACTAGACTCCTACGGGAATCAAAGTTAGCTCTGACATTCAACAGTGGAGAGAGGAGGCAGTGCAATTGGTGTTTTGGACCCTCAGAGGGGGCCCATACCATCAGGTACAAATACCTGTCCCCATCCTCTCTCAATTCACTGGGTTTTGTAACCCATGCCCCTTGACAAGCAAATGCTACTTAGGTAATGGTGACGGATTCACTCAGTCCTTCTGTCATACCACAGTTCCACTGGCCTTGATTCACAGAATCAGGGTAACAAAACTTTATTCTTCCTGCCCCAATAACAGAGAAACTGGGGATCCCACACCAGCCAAAGTAACCACTTTTGGTTGCTGTGGGCTCATGCTAGGCGTGTGGGTGTGCCTATGCAAACGAGATCCGCCCCTGGAGTTCTTTTCCACACTCGCCATAATTCACCACCAGATGTCAGGGTAGAGCTCATCCTGACTCTGCTTACA
>NW_020702946.1:0-5304 GCF_002925995.2 Terrapene triunguis | reverse complement strand
GGTCAGTAGCGCGCCCCTCAGGCAGGGGAGCGCCGGCAAAGGTCAGTAGCGCGCCCCTCAGGCAGGGGAGCGCCGGTAATGGTCAGTAGCACGCCCCTCAGGCAGGGGAGCGCCGGCAAAGGTCCCGGCGTGGCTCGGCCGGGTAGGGGAACGCAGGCCCACCCTACACCACTGCGTTCCAGCCCAGGGCCCTGACGGTGGCAGGACGAGGGTCCCGCCACTGGATCAGCGGGGTCCCTCCGTGATACAGACTCACCACTGTGCAGCTTTGTCCCTGGGCTCCTTCCTACCCGATCGCTCGTCCGGATCCCTCTGATCCCATCAGTGCGTCGGGGTAGTCCGCTCTTGGCAGCTCCAGCTCCCCCTCAGGCTCAGGCTCCTCCAGCTCTCCCCAGTCCTTGGCTGCTGGCAGCTCCAGCTCCCACTCCGGCTCCTCCAGTTCCCCTGGGTACTCGGCAGCGGGCAGTCCTGGCAGCCCCAGTCCGTCCTCCCAGTGCGGTCTCCCTTGGTCCAGGGCCTCCCCTGGCGCGGCAGCAGGATCTGAAGGGAGCAGCCCGCGGTCTGCGTCTGCCTCCCTCCTTGGTGCTCTTCTGACTGAGCTAAGGGCCCCGCCCTTTATACTTCCTGTTCCACCCCTCCCCTTCCGGGGGGTGGAGCTAGCTTGGGCTGGCCCCGCCCACTCCGGCTGAGAGAAAGGCCCTTTTACCTCCGGTTCGGAGGGCAGCCACCCTGGCTCCCTACATACCCCACCCCTCAAATCCAGCTCCCGAACCTCGGAGCTGGCGTCCTCAGGCTCCCCCAGACGGGAGAAAAAGTCCGCATTGGCGTTATCCCGTCCCGCCCGATGGCGGATCGTGAAGGCGTAGGTTTGTAGCGTAAGATACCATCGCTGAAGGCGGGCATTCGCGTCCTTCATCTTGTTGAGCCACTTCAGGGGTGCATGATCTGTGACCAGTATAAAGGGGGCCCCGAGGAGGTAGTAGCGGAGGGCATCAACCGCCCACTTAACAGCTAGGGCCTCCTTCTCCAGGACGGAGTAGTTTCGCTCCCGGGGGAACAGTTTCCGACTGATGTAAACAATAGGGTGCTCCTCCCCGTCCACCTCCTGTGAGAGGACCGCGCCAAGCCCCACGCCGGAGGCATCGGTCTGGACAATGAAGTCACGATCAAAGTCCGGGCTGAAGAGTACGGGCTCGCTACACAGGCGGTCTTTGACAGTTTGAAAGGCCCGCTCGCAGTCATCAGACCAGCACACTCTGCGGGGGCTATCTTTGGTCAGGAGTTCTGTTAAAGGGGCCGTAATAGTTGCAAAGTGGGGTACGAACCGCCGGTAATAGCCAGCTAGGCCCAAGAATTGACGCACCTGCCTCTTCGTGGTTGGTGCCTGGCATTCCTGGAGTGCTTGAACCTTCCCGATGAGGGGGCGTACCTGTCCGTGCCCCAGGGTGTACCCCAGATAAGTGGTTTCTTCCCGCCCGATTCGGCATTTCTTGGGATTGGCTGTGAGGCCGGCGGCGCGGAGGTCCCGGAGGACAGCCGCCACTCGGTTGAGGTGTTCCTCCCAGTTACTGCCATAGATAACCACATCATCCAGGTAGGCGGCGGCGTACTTGGTGTGAGGTTGCAAAATCCGATCCATCAAGCGCTGGAAGGTTGCGGGGGCCCCATGGAGGCCGAAAGGCATCCGAGTAAACTGGTACAGGCCGGAAGGGGTGGCAAACGTGGTCTTCTCCTTAGATCGGGGTTCCAAGGGGATCTGCCAGTACCCCTTGGTGAGATCTAATGTGGTGATATAGCAGGCTTCTCCAAGCCGGTCGAGGAGCTCATCGACGCGGGGCATTGGATATGCATCAAACTTTGAAATGTCGTTGACTCTCCGAAAGTCAATACAAAACCGCCGGCTCCCATCTGGCTTTGGAACGAGGACGACGGGGCTCCGCCATTCGCTCTGGGAATGCTCAATAACACCCAGTTCCAACATGGCCTGGACTTCCTCCTCCACGGCCTCTCGCATTCGCCTAGGCAATGGCCGGGTCGTCTCTCGGATCACCACCCCGGGGTCGGTCTGGATTGCATGGTAGGCGAGCGTAGTCCGTCCGGGCTTTGGGGTGAAGGTCCTGGGGAATGCCTTCACTAGGCAGAGGGCTTGTTCCCGCTGCTCGGCAGTGAGCGTCTCGGCTAGCTGTGGTTCCCCACTATCAGACTCTTCGGGGAGTTGTGGCCCGAGGTCTGGTTCAGGCGGGTATGGGGCAATTAGTAGTCCTTCCCGTTCCCGCCAGGGTTTTAAAAGATTTACGTGATAAATCTGCTTTCCCTTCCGGTGATCAGGCTGCCGGATTTCGTAATTGACAGGCCCAACTTGGCGAAGGACCTCATACGGGCCCTGCCAACGGGCAAACAGTTTTGATTCCTCCGAGGGGAGCAGGAGGAGAACTCGGTCCCCGGGGGCAAATGATCGGACCTGGGTGCCCCGATTATACTGCTGCTCCTGGCCCCTTTGGGCCGTGTTTAAGTTCTCCCTCGCAAGTTCACCCGCCCGGGCCAGCCGCTCCTGCAGCTGCAAGACGTATTGTAAGAGGCCCTGCGTTGAGGATGGTGTATGTTCCCAAGTTTCCCTCAGGAGATCCATCACTCCGCGGGGTCTTCGCCCATAGAGGAGCTCAAATGGAGAGAACTTCGTGGAAGCCTGTGGAACTTCCCGAACCGCCAGTAGTAAAGGGGGAAGTAGTTGATCCCACTGACGGAGGTCCTGGGTGGGGAAGCGTCGTAACATTCCCTTCAGGGTCCGATTAAAACGTTCGACTAACCCATCCGTTTGGGGATGGTAAACTGAGGCTTGCAGTTTCTTAATCCCTAGCAGGGCACATACTTGACGGAACAACTTAGAGGTGAAGTTGGTCCCTTGGTCAGTAAGTATCTCCCGAGGGAGACCTACCCTGGCGAAGATTTTCACGAGCTCTGCTGCAATAGTGCGGGCCGTGATACTCCTTAAGGGGACAGCCTCAGGGAAGCGGGTGGCGTAGTCCATCAAGACAAGGATATATTGGTAGCCCGCCTGACTTTTCGGGAAGGGTCCGACCAGGTCCATCGCTACTCGTTCAAACGGAACGCCCACTGTTGGTAGCGGAACCAGGGGGGCCTTCCGGACCCCGGCCGGGGCGGCGTGTTGGCAGTCCGGGCATGACCCGCAGTAATCCTTCACCTCTCGATGGACGCCGGGCCAGAAGAACTTGGCGAGGACTCTAGCCGCGGTTTTCTCCGGTCCTAAATGGCCTGCGGCCGGGATGTCATGGGCTAGCCTTAGGACCGCCCGTCGATGAATGCGGGGAACCACGAGTTGGGTCCGGACCTCTCGGGTTTGAGGGTCCTGCTCCACGCGGTAGAGACGATCCTGCTTGAGTTCAAATCTAGGCCATTGGGTAGCCCGCTGGGCCTCCACAACCTTCCCCTCTACCCGTGCCAGCTGTTCATAGGCAAACCGGAGCGTAGGGTCCTCCCTTTGGTCTCGGCTAAAGTCCCTAACGTCCACCGGGGAGCCCCCCGTCTCCGGGCCGCCCTGTCCGGGTGAAAGGGATGGGTCAACGCCGGGGTCCGGACACAGCCCGGGGCCTGGGTCCGTCGCAGAGGAAGCTCCCTCCAACGCCTCTTCCGGAGATAGGGACCGGAGCACCTCGACGAAGTCTGGCCAGTCCCGGCCCAGGATGATTGGGTAGGCCAGGGATGGGGCCACCGCCACGTTCATTAACTGGGTTGCCCCGTTCACCGTGAGAGGGACCTGAACGGTGGGGTACGGTTTAACATCTCCATGTATACACTGTATCCGTACCTCCCCGACGATCTGCTCGGTATCCGGGAGGAGGGACTGGCGGACGAGAGTCTGCCCACAGCCCGAATCAATTAGACCCACAACGGGTGTCCCGGCAATGCACATGGGGGCCGTCAATTTGGCCGCGGACGGCGGGCGGGCCCGGCGCTCCCCGGTGTACACCCGGCCAAAATCGCATTCCATCGCTGTACAGTCTCGTTGCAGGTGACCGTACTCGCCACACCGAAAGCAGGGTCCTACCTCTGTGCGCCCCGACCGTACAGGGTCACCCGGGTGGCCCCGGGGTTGGCCGGGGCCCGATGGACGGGTCCAGCGTCCGGACGGCACGGGTTGTGGAGCCTCGGGCCGTCGGGAGAAAGTAGTGCCGCCTCCGTTGGGCCGTTGGGCTCGAGTTGGCACGTCGACTTTGGGGGTGGACCCCCTTTCCGGCTTCTGAGCGCCGGATCCCGAACTTGGGGGTCGGGCTGTCGGTCCTATTGGGGCCTCGGCCTCTAGAAAGTTCTCCATAAGTGTGACAGCTGCACTTAGAGTTTGAGGTCGGTGCCGCAACACCCACGCCCTCCCTGGAGTCGGGAGGATATGCACGAACTGCTCGAGGATGATCTGTTCTGTCACCTCGGCCACAGTTCGATGCTCGGGTTGTAGCCATCGGCACGCTGCATCCTTTAATTCCTGGGCCACGGCCCGGGGCCGGGCACCCGGGGGGTAAGGCTTTCCCCGAAACCGTCGCCGAAAGGTCTCCGGGGTGATGTCAAAGGCATCCAGGATAGCTGCTTTTACGCTGGCGTAAACACGGGCCTCATCGTCTGGTAGCCCCCGGTAAGCCTTCTGGGCCGGCCCCGTTAAATAGGGGGCAAGCAGGGTTGCCCATTGGTCCGGGGCCCAACCAGCTACTGCAGCAACCCGCTCGAAGGTCACCAGATAAGCCTCTGGGTCATCCTCCGGCCCCATTTTGGCCAGACGGATTGGTGGAGCGGGGGGGTTGGGGGTGTTCGCCCCGCCCGGCTGGGGCCCACCAGGGCTCGGCCACAGGGTAGCAAGTTGCTGGAAACATTGGGTCTGTTGTTCGCGGTGCTGGGCCCCCAAGGTTTGAAGCAACTGCTGCTGGTGGGTACCCAGCTGCTGTATGAGTTGTTGCTGCTGCTGCTGCTGCTTCTCAGCCAGCGCCTTGATAAGCCTCTCCATCTCCATATTCCGTTTGGGGCTGTCTCTGCCTCCTTGCTCTAATCCCTTCCGGCAGGGATAGGGGGTGCTGCCCGCATTCTCCCCCACTTGTGATCGGTGTCGGTCCACCTACCCGCTAGGGGGCGGTGGGGAGCTACGTCGTCACGGGCTGGCCGGGGTTACGCCTCCGCCAGCGGGGAATTAGCAGCGGAAAGGCTGCCAGCCAGAGTCTGTAGCGCGCCCCACAGGCAGGGGAGCACCGGCAAAGGTCAGTAGCGCGCCCCTCAGGCAGGGGAGCGCCGGCAAAGGTCAGT
>NW_020702945.1:0-1405 GCF_002925995.2 Terrapene triunguis | reverse complement strand
GGGATCTGAGCGGGAAGATGGGGATATGATCCCAGAGGCAGCTTTGCTCCCACTCCGGGCCCCTGGAATGCTGCAGTCTGCTGGAGCTGCGGTGTGCACAGGTGCTCAGCACCTACTGTTAATTAGTGGTTGCTAGGTGCCCATTGCCTCAGGGTGCCAGCCAGCCAGTGAGAGCGTGTGCGGATGGGGTGACCCGTGGGTCTCTGCTGTGAATGGGCCCAGTGCCATGCCAGCAAGGCCGCTGCAGGAGCTGTGTGGGCGGAGCTCTGCCACGGGTCAGGCACCAAACTGGGATGGATTCGGGGTACAGATCAGGCGCAAGGTGGCTCGAGCTGCCAGCCCAGGCTGCGCCTGCCCATGCCACTGAATTGTGGCTTTGGGCCGAGCCTGGCGGTCCTTGCTCACTCAATCGGTGCGTGCCAGCGGGAGCAGGGGACGCTCTCAGGGAGGGCCGCTGCGTTCGAGGCTTTATTCAGACGGAGCATTGCTCTTTCCTAGTCGCCTCCTGACGATGCACTCCTGAGAGCCCCGGAGCTGGGCATGCCAGAGCCTGGGCTGGAGGGAGTGCAGAGGCAAAGAGCCTGTTCCCCTCTCTAGCCCTCAGCAATCAGGGGGAGTGGCTCACAGCCTCGCCGCAGCTGCCCCAGGAACGACCCCACTGCCCACACCCACACGAGTCTGCCTCTGTGGCTGCGCTGTCTCATCAGCAGTGTTGGAGCAAAGTCTAGAGCCGGCTGATGAGCTGGGCACGTTGGCTGTGTCGGGACGGGTCCCCGGCCTTGCGCTCTGAGCCAAAGACAAACAGGGAGGAGGTCGGGGCAAACATCAGGCGGTGCTGAGATCATCGAGCAAAGTACTCACTAGGGCTCTTTCCCTTCGGCCTGCCAGTGCCCAGGGGCTGCTGGTCACTCTCCTCTTGTAGCCAACACCCAGCAGAGCCACTGACACGCACACAGCTCCATCCCAGAGCTGCTGACAAATATATAGCTCCGTCCTGGCTTTACTGCACAGCAAAGCCACCTCTTCTTGAAACTGGGGGCTCCTTGCTCACAGTCTCAGGCTTGCTGGCCTGATACCCAGGGCACGGTACCTCTCCCCCATACACAGGGCTCTGTCCTCTTAGACTCCAATTCCCCCTCAGCCTGTGGTTCCCCCCTTCTAGCTCATGGTAAGTTACTGCCACTGGAGGCTGTGATTTCAGCTGAACATACGCTGGGCACAGACCTGAGGGGCCCAGCCCATTCATCACAGCGATCACTGTCCCTTTCAGCCCTGATCTGGGGGATAGATAGATAGATAGATAGATAGATGGGGATATATAGATAGCGGGGTGGATGGGGATAGATAAATCGATAGAGGGGGTGGATGGGGATAGATAGATAGAGGGGTGGATGGGGATGGGGTG
>NW_020702944.1:0-1493 GCF_002925995.2 Terrapene triunguis | reverse complement strand
GGGATCTGAGCGGGAAGATGGGGATATGATCCCAGAGGCAGCTTTGCACATGGATCGCTGCTCCCACTCCGGGCCCCTGGAATGCTGCAGTCTGCTGGAGCTGCGGTGTGCACAGGTGCTCAGCACCTACTGTTAATTAGTGGTTGCTAGGTGCCCATTGCCTCAGGGTGCCAGCCAGCCAGTGAGAGCGTGTGCGGATGGGGTGACCCGTGGGTCTCTGCTGTGAATGGGCCCAGTGCCGTGCCAGCAAGGCCGCTGCAGGAGCTGTGTGGGCGGAGCTCTGCCACGGGTCAGGCACCAAACTGGGATGGATTCGGGGTACAGGTCAGGCGCAAGGTGGCTCGAGCTGCCAGCCCAGGCTGCGCTTGCCCATGCCACTGAATTGTGGCTTTGGGCCGAGCCTGGCGGTCCTTGCTCACTCAATCTGTGCGTGCCAGCGGGAGCAGGGGACGCTCTCAGGGAGGGCCGCTGCGTTCGAGGCTTTATTCAGACGGAGCATTGCTCTTTCCTAGTCGCCTCTTGCCGATGCACTCCTGAGAGCCCCGGAGCTGGGCATGCCAGAGCCTGGGCTGGAGGGAGTGCAGAGGCAAAGAGCCTGTTCCCCTCTCTAGCCCTCAGCAATCGTGGGAGTGGCTCACAGCCTCGCCGCAGCTGCCCCAGGAACAACCCCACTGCCCACACCCACACGAGTCTGCCTCTGTGGCTGCGCTGTCTCATCAGCAGTGTTGGAGCAAAGTCTAGAGCCGGCTGATGAGCTGGGCACGTTGGCTGTGTCGGGACGGGTCCCCGGCCTTGCGCTCTGAGCCAAAGACAAACAGGGAGGAGGTCGGGGCAAACATCAGGCGGTGCTGAGATCATCGAGCAAAGTACTCACTAGGGCTCTTTCCCCTCGGCCTGCCAGTGCCCAGGGGCTGCTGGTCACTCTCCTCTTGTAGCCAACACCCAGCAGAGCCACTGACACGCACACAGCTCCATCCCAGAGCTGCTGACAAATATATAGCTCCGTCCCGGCTTTATGGCACAGCAAAGCCACCTCTTGCTTGCTGGCCTGCTACCCAGGGCACGGTACCTCTCCCCCATACACAGGGCTCTGTCCTCTTAGACTCCAATTCCCCCTCAGCCTGTGGTTCCCCCCTTCTAGCTCATGGTAAGTTACTGCCACTGAAGGCTGTGATTTCAGCTGAACATACGCTGGGCACAGACCTGAGGGGCCCAGCCCATTCATCACAGCTATCACTGTCCCTTTCAGCCCTGAGCTGGGGGATAGATAGATAGATAGATAGATAGATAGATAGATAGATAGATAGATAGATAGATAGATAGGGAGGGAGGGAGGGAGGGAGGGAGGTGGATGGGGATATATAGATAGCGAGGTGGATGGGGATAGATAAATAGATAGGGGGTGGATGGAGATAGATAGAGGGGTAGATGGGGATAGATAGATAAATAGATGGGGTGGATGGGGATAGATAGATAGAGGGGTGGATGGGGAT
>NW_020702943.1:0-1941 GCF_002925995.2 Terrapene triunguis | reverse complement strand
ATAGGCCTTAACATAGGTTGTCATTATTTCAAATTTCATTTTAAATAAGTTGGTTTTTTAAAAAATAAATAAATGTGCATTTAATTTAAATAAAAAAACCATTCAGAAAGTTGGATTTTTTTAAATATTTTTTTAAACATTGATTGTTATGCCCCCAGCCTGGCATGGGTTTGACCCGATAACCTTGTGATGAAAGTGCTTCATATCTCTTTACCAGGCCCAATCCAGCTAGTATCATTGGGAGGCAGTGTGATCCATTAGAGAGAGCTCTGATTGGGATTCAGGCCCCCAGAGTTGTATTCCAGATGCTGAAATGGGCAACTCGTGTCTCAGCTCTGTGCCTCAGTTTCCCCCACTATAAAATGGGGATAATGCTACTCAGCTCCTTTGTAAAATGCATCGAGATCTACTGAGGAAAACTGCCAGATAAGAGCTAGGGATTGTTATTATCCTGTCAAGTGAACTAAAAAAGACATGCCACCAACACGCCCACGAAAAATACTGAGGAGTCAGACCCTCAGCTGGTGTATATTGGCACAGTTGCATTGACTTAAAATACTAAGAACAGCTCTTCAGTGGGGCGATGCTGATTTACACCAGTGGAGGATGTAGCCCAGACATCTTTAACGACTCAATGCTTTACGCACAGAAGGGGAAATTGCCATTTGTAGCTGATGTTAGAGTGGGACAGTTAATGCGCTGAGCTTTAAATGAATTACAATCCAAGAACTGCCAGCGGTAGCATTTCTCCCCGCTGCTTTGGACACTCTCCCATCTCTGTGGGTGATTGATGCTGTGCTGGGAAACAAATATGCAAAGAATTTGTTTGGGATGCTCCAGAGTTCATGTGTCTTCATTGTAGGTAGTCCATATTGTGTCACGCCGTCCTTGAAAACCTTGCAAAAGAGCTTACAATTAAATTTGAGGCTGTGAAGCTGAAATGCAACTGTCAGGTGCCAGATGGCATTTTGGAACAGAAGGATTTATTCTCACTTTGCCTAGTTCTCTCACAGTCCCTCGGGCAAGGAGTATGGGAGGGGAGGGGAAGGAAGTGGTACAGTAACATGGCAACTGTTCTGCAAATGAACCAGGTCACCTGGGCTGATCGCCTGCTACACTCCCAGGGCCTGTGCTTGTCTTGAGGCCTAGTGCACTAGGAACTTCAACTGTTCTGCTCCAGAGAGTCAGATTCATACATTAGGTGGCTTGTTTTCCAAATTGCTGAGTTCCCACAGTGCCAGGTGCAGCCAATGGGAGCTGGAAATGCTCCTTTCCTCAAAAATCAGACCTTCAAAGTGTGCAGAGGAGACACGGGCTCAAACTAAAGTCTGGGATCCAAATGCCCCCAAATGGTGTTCCAAGTAAACCAGCTTTCACAGGCGAGAGTTCCATATGAGAACATGCTATAGCCCAGTTGTTAGGGCATTTGCTTGGGAGAACTGGATTCAAGTCCCTGCTCTACCTTTGGCAGAGGAAGGATTTGAACGCAGGTCTCCCCTATCCTGGGTAAGTGAGCTAACCACTGGGCCATTGGGTATAAGGCAGGCACCACCACCTCATCCTCGTTGTTTGTGAGACAGGACTGACCTGGCTTAGGTGCCTAACTCCGTGAAGGTTCACAGTTGTGAATCCTAAGTGGAGGAAGGCACCTGCTGGTAGGCGCCTAACTCCCTTTGAGGGGAGGAGCTTCAGTCATGCCCCTCTCGTTAGCATTTCCCGTTGGCTAGCTTAGGCAGCTTCCCACTCAACCAGTGCTGCAGTAGCGTAGCTATGGGGGGAGCGGGGCAGCGGCCACTCCCGCACTGAGCATCTTGGCGCCTTTTTAACTTTTACTCACCCAGCGACGCTCCGGGTCTTCGGCGGCACTTCGGCGGCCGGCCCTCACTCGCTCCGCGTGTCTTCGGCGGCACTTCGGGGGCCGGCCCTCACTGGCTCCGCGTG
>NW_020702942.1:0-1899 GCF_002925995.2 Terrapene triunguis | reverse complement strand
ATAGGCCTTAACATAGGTTGTCATTATTTCAAATTTCATTTTAAATAGGTTGGTTTTTTAAAAAATAAATAAATGTGCATTTAATTTAAATAAAAAAACCATTCAGAAAGTTGGATTTTTTAAAATATTTTTTTAAACATTGATTGTTATGCCCCCAGCCTGGCATGGGTTTGACCCGATAACCTTGTGATGAAAGTGCTTCATATCTCTTTACCAGGCCCAATCCAGCTAGTATCATTGGGAGGCAGTGCGATCCATTAGAGAGAGCTCTGATTGGGATTCAGGCCCCCAGAGTTGTATTCCAGATGCTGAAATGGGCAACTCGTGTCTCAGCTCTTTGCCTCAGTTTCCCCCACTATAAAATGGGGATAATGCTACTCAGCTCCTTTGTAAAATGCATCGAGATCTACTGAGGAAAACTGCCAGATAAGAGCTAGGGATTGTTATTATCCTGTCAAGTGAACTAAAAAAGACATGCCACCAACCCGCCCAAGAAAAATACTGACGAGTCAGACCCTCAGATGGTGTACATTGGCACAGTTGCATTGACTTAAAATACTAAGAACAGCTCTTCAGTGGGGCAATGCTGATTTACACCAGTGGAGGATGTAGCCCAGAGATCTTTAACGACTCAATGCTTTACGCACAGAAGGGGCAATAGCCATTTGTAGCTGATGTTAGAGTGGGACAGTTAATGCGCTGAGCTTTAAATGAATTACAATCCAAGAACTGCCAGCGGTAGCATTTCTTCCCGCTGCTTTGGACGCTCTCCCATCTCTGTGGGTGATTGATGCTGTGCTGGGAAACAAATATGCAAAGAATTTGTTTGGGATGCTCCAGAGTTCATGTGTCTTCATTGTAGGTAGTCCATATTGTGTCACGCCGTCCTTGAAAACCTTGCAAAAGAGCTTACAATTAAATTTGAGGCTGTGAAGCTGAAATGCAACTGTCAGGTGCCAGATGGCATTTTGGAACAGAAGGATTTATTCTCACTTTGCCTAGTTCTCTCACAGTCCCTCGGGCAAGGAGTATGGGAGGGGAGGGGAAGGAAGTGGTACAGTAACATGGCAACTGTTCTGCAAATGAACCAGGTCACCTGGACTGATCGCCTGCTACACTCCCAGGGCCTGTGCTTGTCTTGAGGCCTAGTGCACTAGGAACTTCAACTGTTCTGCTCCAGAGAGTCAGATTCATACATTAGGTGGCTTGTTTTCCAAATTGCTGAGTTCCCACAGTGCCAGGTGCAGCCAATGGGAGCTGGAAATGCTCCTTTCCTCGAAAATCAGACCTTCAATGTGTGCAGAGGAGACACGGGCTCAAACTAAAGTCTGGGATCCAAATGCCCCCAAATGGTGTTCCAAGTAAACCAGCTTTCACAGGCGAGAGATCCATATGAGAACACGCTATAGCCCAGTTGTTAGGGCATTTGCTTGGGAGAACTGGATTCAAGTCCCTGCTCTACCTTTGGTAGAGGAAGGATTTGAATGCAGGTCTCCCCTATCCTGGGTAAGTGAGCTAAGCATTGGGCCATTGGGTATAAGGCAGGCACCACCACCTCATCCTCGTTGTTTGTGAGACAGGACTGACCTGGCTTAGGTGCCTAACTCCGTGAAGGTTCACAGTTGTGAATCCTAAGTGGAGGAAGGCACCTGCTGGTAGGCGCCTAACTCCCTTTGAGGGGAGGAGCTTCAGTCATGCCCCTCTCCTTAGCATTTCCCATTGGCTAGCTTAGGCAGCTTCCCACTCAACCAGTGCTGCAGTAGCGTAGCTATGGGGGGAGCGGGGCAGCGGCCGCTCCCGCACTGAGCATCTTGGCGCCTTTTTAATTTTTACTCACCCAGTGGCGCTCCGGGTCTTCGGCGGCACTTCGGCGGCGGGCCCTCACTCGCTCCGCGTGTC
>NW_020702941.1:0-1992 GCF_002925995.2 Terrapene triunguis | reverse complement strand
GCCCCAATAATAGAGAATTGATTTTATCCTGCCATGGAACGGTTTCTTCCCCCCCCCCATTTGTGGTTACCTTATTTATTCATTTATGTACACAAGTATTTCCATTGCCATGTGGAACCAAACTGCTTCTCACCCTTCTCCTCGGGGTTGGGGGGGTGGGTGGAAGGAAGGACTCTGAAAAGACTTGGCCCTGCATGGTGCTGCTGCTGCTTCACTTGCTCATCACACCATATTTTGCATCCAGCTACTGAGTCAAACCAGGCTGCTCGGTCACCCGTGACCCCTATTCTGCGAGGCCAGCTTCCCATAAAGATGTAGCTTGATTTTGAAGTACTTTGGCTCCCCTCCAAAGCCTTTCATGGCAAGGCTCCATTTCAATCTCTTTGGATTAAATTCATCCTTGTGCGGATAGGCCCCTCTACCACTTCAGGTCTGGTGGAGGGCTTAAGTGAGACTTAGGGGGGAAACTGAACTTCACCCACTGACTGATTCCTTCAGCCTCCTTTCCCATTGCACGTTCTACTCAACAAGTGAAATCCTGGCTCCATTGAAGTCAATGGGAGTTTCGCCATTTACTTCGATGAAGCAAAGATTGCACCCCAAGACTGCTCACCTTCCAGGCGACAAATGCCATCCATTTACAAATGCTTTTGCCTGAAGTATGGCTGAGGCTCTGGGACAGTGTGAGGGATGAAAGAAAAGGAGAAATATCCAGCTGATCTTTTGTCATCAAAATGATTAAGCTTGTGTGTTATTACATCATACAGTCACCGAGTGACATTGTTAACCGCAATTACTAAGTCAAAGAGCCAAAAAAAATATCAATAATTCTTGATATGGGTGCAAAGTATTGGTTTTTCCCTGGTCTTCCCAGTAAGAAGTAAGATGTCTCAACCCTGCCACTGTCAAGCTGTGTGAACTTTGCCAAGTCACTATGGGTAAAATGTTCCAAAGCACCGAAATAACTTAGAAACTAAGGTCCCATTTTCAAAAGTGACAAAGGCTCCTTAGAGTACATCTACTTTGCATTGTAAGGCCAGGTCTGTGGGCTCCCAGGCTGTGTGTTGGGCTTTCCAAACACGTACCTGAGCTTCCACACTGCATTGTAAACCTGGGCTTACAATTGCTGAATCTAAGGCCTGGTCTACACTACAAATTTAGGTCGAATTTAGCAGCGTTAAATCAAATTAAGCCTGGACACGTCCACACGATGAAGCCCTTTTTTTTGACTTAAAGGGCCCTTTAAACCGATTTCTTTACTCCACATCTGACGAGGGAATTAGCGCTGAAATCGGCCTTTCCGGGTCGGATTTGGGGTAGTGTGGACGGAATTCGACAGTATTGGCCTCCTGGAACTATCCCAGAGTGCTTCATTGTGACCGCTCTGGACAGCACTCTCAACTCAGATGCACTGACCAGGTAGACAGGAAAAGCCCCGCAAACTTTTGAATTTCATTTCCTGTTTGCCCAGCGTGGAGAGCACAGGTGACCACGCAGAGCTCATCAGCACAGGTAACCATGATGGAGTCCCAGGATCGCAAAAGAGCTCCAGCATGGACCGAATGGGATCTGCTTGCCATATGGGGAGACGAATCAGTGCTAGCTGAACTCTGTAGCAGTAAACGAAATGCCAGAACATTAGAAAAAGTCTCAAAGGGCATGAAGGACAGAGGCCATAACAGGGACGCACAACAGTGCCGTGTGAAAATTAAAGAGCTAAGGCAAGCCTACCTTCCTCACAGCAAGGAAGCGGAGAAATCGGTTTCCCCAACAACCAGGATATGTTTATCATCCTAGACCTGGAACCAGTAACCCCCGAACTCACCCAAGGCGTGCTCCCAGACATGCTCCCAAACGTCTGGTGAGTGTACCTTTGTAAATATTACACATGGTTTAAAATCAAGCGTGTTTAATGATTAATGATTAATTTGCCCTGGCAATCGCAGCCAGTACAGCTACTGGAAAAGTCTGTTAACGTGTATGGGGATGGAG
>NW_020702940.1:0-2506 GCF_002925995.2 Terrapene triunguis | reverse complement strand
GCCCCAATAATAGAGAATTGATTTTATCCTGCCATGGAACGGTTTCTCCCCCTCCCCTATTTGTGGTTACCATATTTATTCATTTATGTACACAAGTATTTCCATTGCCATGTGGAACCGAACTGCTTCTCACCCCTCTCCTCAGGGTTGGGGGGCGGGTGGTGGAAGGAAGGACTCTGAAAAGACTTGGCCCTGCATGGTGCTGCTGCTGCTTCACTTGCTCATCACACCATATTTTGCATCCAGCTACTGAGTCAAACCAGGCTGCTCAGTCACCCGTGGCCCCTATTCTGCGAGGCCAGCTTCCCATAAAGATGTAGATTGATTTTGAAGTACTTTGGCTCCCCTCCAAAGCCTTTCATGGCAAGGCTCCATTTCAATCTCTTTGGATTAAATTCATCCTTGTGCGGATAGGCCCCTCTACCACTTCAGGTCTGGTGGAGGGCTTAAGTGAGACTTACGGGGGAAACTGAACTTCACCCACTGACTGATTCCTTCAGCCTCCTTTCCCATTGCACGTTCTACTCAACAAGTGAAATCCTGGCTCCATTGAAGTCAATGGGAGTTTCGCCATTTACTTCGATGAAGCAAAGATTGCACCCCAAGACTGCTCACCTTCCAGGCGACAAATGCCATCCATTTACAAATGCTTTTGCCTGAAGTACGGCTGAGGCTTTGGGACAGTGTGAGGGACGAAAGGAAAGGAGAAATATCCAGCTGATCTTTTGTCATCAAAATGATTAAGCTTGTGTGTTATTACATCATACAGTCACCGAGTGACATTGTTAACCGCAATTACTATGTCAAAGAGCCAAAAAAAATATCAATCATTCTTGATATGGGTGCAAAGTATTGTTTTTTCTGGTCTTCCCAGTAAGAAGTAAGATGTCTCAACCCTGCCACTGTCGAGCTGTGTGAACTTTGCCAAGTCACTTTGGGTAAAATGTTCCAAAGCACCAAAATAACTTAGAAACTAAAGTCCCATTTTCAAAAGTGACAAAGGCTCCTTAGAGTACATCTACTCTGCATTGTAAGGCCAGGTCTGTGGGCTCCCAGGCTGTGTGTTGGGCTTTCCAAACACGTACCTGAGCTTCCACACTGCATTGTAAACCTGGTCTTACAATTGCTGAATCTAAGGCCTGGTCTACACTACAAATTTAGGTCGAATTTAGCAGCGTTAAATCGAATTAAGCCTGGACACGTCCACATGATGAAGCCCTTTTTTTCGACTTAAAGGGCCCTTTAAACCGATTTCTTTACTCCACCTCTGACGAGGGGATTAGCGCTGAAATCGGCCTTTCCGGGTCGGATTTGGGGTAGTGTGGACGGAATTCGACGGTATTGGCCTCCTGGAACTATCCCAGAGTGCTTCATTGTGACCGCTCTGGACAGCACTCTCAACTCAGATGCACTGACCAGGTACACAGGAAAAGCCCCGCAAACTTTTGAATTTCATTTCCTGTTTGCCCAGCATGGAGAGCACAGGTGACCACGCAGAGCTCATCAGCACAGGTAACCATGATGGAGTCCCAGGATCGCAAAAGAGATCCAGCATGGACCGAACGGCTCGCCATTTGGGGAGACGAATCAGTGCTAGCTGAACTCTGTAGCAGTAAACAAAATGCCAGAACATTAGAAAAAGTCTCAAAGGGCACGAAGGACAGAGGCCATAACAGGGACGCACAACAGTGCCGTGTGAAAATTAAAGAGCTAAGGCAAGCCTACCTTCCTCACAGCAAGGAAGCGGAGAAATCGGTTTCCCCAACAGCCAGGATATGTTTATCACCCTAGACCTGGAACCAGTAACCCCCGAACTCACCCAAGGCGTGCTCCCAGACGTGCTCCCAGACGTCTGGTGAGTGTACCTTTGTAAATATTACACATGGTTTAAAAGCAAGCGTGTTTAATGATTAATGATTAATTTGCCCTGGCAATCGCGGCCAGTACAGCTACTGGAAAAGTCTGTTAACGTGTATGGGGATGGAGCGGAAATCCTCCAGGGACATCTCCAGAAAGCTCTCCTTCATGTACTCCCAAAGCCTTTGCAAAAGATTTCTGGGGAGGGCTGCCTTATCCCATCTGCCATGGTAGGACACTTTACCACGCCAGGCTAGTAGCACGTAGTCTGGAATCATTGCATAACAAAGCATGGCAGCGTATGGTCCCAGTGTTTGCTGGCATGCAGACAACATCCATTCCTTATCTCTCTTTGTTATCCTCAAGAGAGTGATATCATTCACGGTCACCTGGTTGAAATGGGATGATTTTATTAAGGGGACATTCAGAGGTGCCCGTTCCTGCTCGGCTGAACAGAAATATTCCCCACTGTTAGCCACGCGGTGGGGGGGAGGGGTGAAGTGTTCATCCCAGAGAATTGGGTGGGGGGGGGCGAGGGGGATTAGTTGGGTTTGTGCAGCCCCTCCTTTTACATTGCAAATCCATTTTAAATGGCTAACCCAACGGGTGTTTGGTATGGGAAATGAGGGCGCTGCTGTTTGAAACCATT
>NW_020702939.1:0-2116 GCF_002925995.2 Terrapene triunguis | reverse complement strand
GCAGGAGGTACCGGAGGATACCGGCTCCTGGTCGTCCGAGAGAGACGTTCGTGAGCTCACAGGTGAGCGGCTGCATTTGATAAAATGGGCTCTGCTTTGTCTGCAGAGGAGAAGACGGTTCATGATTTTTTATTACGCATCGCTAAAAAGCAGGGAGAGAAGCTTCCCTCTGACGCGTTGTCCCGTTTGCTGAAATGGGGACAAAAACGCGGGTTTTCTGTTACACCGAATACTGTCTTTGATAAGGCAGTCTGGGAGAGTCTAGGCTCTGACCTCTGGGAGTCGGTCTCTCACGGCAACAAGGAGGCCGTGTCATTAAGGCAAATATGGTGCAAATCTAAGAAACTGATAGAGACGCTTGCGGCAGAAGCCGAGGTCCAGTCGGCCATTAATGACCTCTTTCGGCCAAAAGAGGAGCCGCCTTGTGTGTTGCCGGTGGGAGCCCGTGAGTTCTTTGGGGGTGAGGACACTATCATACCACTCATCCCCAGTGCACCCGAAGTTGATCCTAGTACCGTCCCGTTACCAGACGACCCCGCGGATAGAATGGAGGTCTCGAGCCCAAAAGGGGATAAGTTACAAGAATTTCGGGCGGAAATGTACAAACAGGGCCTTCAGCTACAGGACATGCTGAATCAGTTGTCCCATTTGGCCGGTGAGAGCCATCCCCCGCAGTTCCACACATTGCGAGCCCTGAACCAGCCCGGCTTTCCTGTCACCAATGATGCTTGTACCCTAGGGTTCCGGGCGAAGTTCCCGGGGCAGGGTGAGCAGTTGCGGAATAGGTTGGAAAGAATGGCGGAGCCGGGCTTATCTAGCTTTGAAAGGGCATATAGGAAAAAATCAGCGGATAAGATTCCTCCGGCGGATGATGTAGCTACCCCCTGTCCTCATTGTGGTTTATGGGGCTGCGCGATTGGGTGCACCGGACAGGATAACGTGTCCACGCACCGGCCACTGGATGTCACCAACCCGTTTGCCCCGAAGCCTCCGGCATACTCATCTGATGTTTCCACCCTGCGACATGCTTCAAACAATATCCCGGGCGGCTCGGGCCCCCCGGACCCTGTAAGGCGTTGGCACGGACTTATTAAGGAAGCCCATATAGAGGGGGAATTTGCGCCCGAGGCTTATCCAGTAGTGACACCGGATCCACAGAACCCCGCCAGACGGCAATGGGCTCCCTTAAATTGGAAGTTTGTACGGGAGGCCCAAAAATCTATAATGTCATATGGTATGCATAACCCATATGTGCAGTCCTTGATCGAGCAGATATTTGTTGGGCAGGCCATGTGCCCTTATGACTCTGTGAAATTTACTGACATGCTTTTAACGCCAACACAGCGATTGTTGTGAAAGAATAATTGGGCGAAGCGCGTCGAGATGGCTCTTATGAAGAAAGGGGTCTATGTGAAGCCACAACTCCAGGCGCGCCTCGACCCGCGCATCTTACAGTCACAGGGACTGGCGTTGGCTGCATTCAAGGAGGTTCCACAAATGAATCCCTGGTGGGTTCCAGTGAAGTGGGTCCGGCCGTGGCTCAAGACACAAATTGCTGAAGAGCCCGACGCCGCCACGCAGGAACCGGACGATGACCCCGCGGCACCGGACCTGCACTTGTTGTTTGTCACAGCCTAAACACCTGATAATGCTGTACTTCTATTTGTTCGGACTCCTCATTATAGGAGCAGGGGTCTTTGTATATCCAAGTTCTGTATCTTTTGTTAATCCACGATAAAATGTTTGGGTCACCTGGGCGAACCAGATTGGCCAAGAAGCCCTTTTTATTTGTCCATGGCCACCCCATCGAATCCCTTTAAAATATGTCTTATTGGTTATTCTTATTTACACCCCGATGGTTTTCGTGGGTATTCCCTTTAGAATATGTCTTATTGGTTATCCTTATTTACACCCCGATGGTTTTCGTGGGTATTTATGTAATATGTTTCTGAATAGTTCCTTATTTAAGAAAAAGGGGGGAGGTGTGGGGATGCAAAGTTCCATGAGAGGGTAAGGGTCACGATGGGACACTTGCCTGACAATAAATCATGGCCTTATGTAAAGGCCCCCTGGTGGTTATATAAGATGAGGCCTTATGTAAGGCCCTCTGGTGGTT
>NW_020702938.1:0-1352 GCF_002925995.2 Terrapene triunguis | reverse complement strand
CAGGATGGGGTCCCCATTGAATATGGGTTGTAGTTGTTTGATACCCCCATATGGGTTCCAATGTGGGGTTATTTTTGTATTGAAGCAGGTTCTCTGGGCATTTGGGTGGCCTGTTCCATGATCCAATCTACTTCTCTGGAGTGTCCTTGTTTGGTAAAGCAGTTGAGAGTTTAAGGTGTATATCCTGGACTTTCTCCTGGGAGCATATTCTGTGGTAACTGAGTGTCTGGCTGTAGATAACTGATTTCTTGGTGTGTTTGGGGTGGTTACTGGACCTATGAAGGTAGGTGTGGTGATCCATGGATTTCTTATATATGGTGTCTGTAGGGTTCCATTGTTGAAGCTGCTTGTGGTGTTCAGGAAGTTGATGTTCTGTGTTCTGGAGAGTTTAGTGTGTGGGTGGTGATTGTTGAAATCCTCTGTCCAAAGGATGAAAATTGTGTGTGTGTGTGTGTGTGTGTGTGTGTATGTATGTATATTATATGAAGAATTTCTGAGCAAATGCACTATGAAATTATATAAAGTGGCTGGCATATTGGGGAGCCATGCTAGTACCCATGGCTGCTCCCATGGTTTGGACAAAGTGTTATGAGTGAGACTGAAACAGATGAGTTTGGTGATTGTGTTTGGGGTGGATGTCTGAGGGTGTCAATTACCTTGTAGATATTTAAGGCAGGCAGTGATGTCGTCATTGCGAGGGATGTTGATGTATAAGGAAGTGACATCCAGGATGGCAAGGATGGTTGTTGCAGGGTTTGTGGAGGAAGTCAGTTGTGTCCTGGAGCATGTAGTATGTTGGTATTTGTTTCTGGTCCTTGCTGAACCCAGGTAGTGCATCAGGGCTTAATGTTGTATATGTAGATACTGTATATAAAGTTTTACCATATGTAGTTTTTGTTTTTGCATATGGCAACTTTAAACTTCTAAGAATGCGCCCTCTCTGTAGAGTTCAGCCATTTTGGTCACTTTTATAAAAAGGTTCAATTTACAATTTATTTATTTTTTAAAAGGGTTAAATAACAGATGTTTTTAATAAATGGTTAATCCAGTTTAGTCCAACAGGTCAATAGGCTGCTTATAATTATCTAGAATACCTTTGCTGACATGAGGAGTACATATTAAGCCTAATGTCTATTGATCACTTATAAATAGAACCTTAATATATAGTCTGGCCACTATTTTGTAGAGTTGGTGCACCCTACACACACACACGGTGTCTTCTGTCAGGTACATTTTAGTTTTTGTTCTATCATTATGGATTTTGTGTGTGTGTGTGTCTGTGTACACACACACACACACACACACTTATGACGTGTTCTTTGTGCATGGAAACAGTCATAGGTTACCTGAAC
>NW_020702937.1:0-1438 GCF_002925995.2 Terrapene triunguis | reverse complement strand
CAGGATGGGGTCCCCATTGAATATGGGTTGTAGTTGTTTGATACCCCTATATGGGTTCCAATGTGGGGTTATTTTTGTATTGAAGCAGGTTCTCTGGGCATTTGGGTGGCCTGTTCCATGATCCAATCTACTTCTCTGGAGTGTCCTTGTTTGGTAAAGCAGTTGAGAGTTTAAGGTGTATATCCTGGACTTTCTCCTGGGAGCATATTCTGTGGTAACTGAGTGTCTGGCTGTAGATAACTGATTTCTTGGTGTGTTTGGGGTGGTTACTGGACCTATGAAGGTAGGTGTGGTGATCCATGGATTTCTTATATATGGTTTGTCTGTAGGGTTCCATTGTTGAAGCTGCTTGTGGTGTTCAGGAAGTTGATGTTCTGTATGGGAGTGTTCTGGAGAGTTTAGTGTGTGGGTGGTGATTGTTGAAATCCTCTGTCCAAAGGATGAAAATAGTGTGTGTGTGTGTGTGTATGTATATGTATATGTGTATGTGTGTGTATGTATGTGTGTGTGTGTGTGTGTGTGTGTGTGTGTGTGTGTGTGTGTGTGTATATATATATATATATATATATATATATACTATAAACAAAAATTTCATAGTGCATTTGCTCAGAAATTCTTCAAAGTGGCTGGCATATTGGGGAGCCATGCTAGTACCCATGGCTGCTCCCATGGTTTGGACAAAGTGTTATGAGTGAGACTGAAACAGATGAGTTTGGTGATTGTGTTTGGGGTGGATGTCTGAGGGTGTCAATTACCTTGTAGATATTTAAGGCAGGCAGTGATGTCGTCATTGCGAGGGATGTTGATGTATAAGGAAGTGACATCCAGGATGGCAAGGATGGTTGTTGCAGGGTTTGTGGAGGAAGTCAGTTGTGTCCTGGAGTATGGAGTATGTTGGTATTTGTTTCTGGTCCTTGCTGAACCCAGGTAGTGCATCAGGGCTTAATGTTGTATATGTAGATACTGTATATAAAGTTTTACCATATGTAGTTTTTGTTTTTTGCATATGGCAACTTTAAACTTCTAAGAATGCGCCCTCTCTGTAGAGTTCAGCCATTTTGGTCACTTTTATAAAAAGGTTCAATTTACAATTTATTTATTTTTTAAAAGGGTTAAATAACAGATGTTTTTAATAAATGGTTAATCCAGTTTAGTCCAACAGGTCAATAGGCTGCTTATAATTATCTAGAATACCTTTGCTGACATGAGTAGTACATGTTAAGCCTAATGTCTATTGATCACTTATAAATAGAACCTTAATATATAGTCTGGCCACTATTTTGTAGAGTTGGTGCACCCTACACACACACGGTGTCTTCTGTCACACTTTAGTTTTTGTTCTATCATTATGGATTTTGTGTGTGTGTGTGTGGACACACACACACACACACACACACACACACACACACACACACACACACACACACACACACACACA
>NW_020702936.1:0-6282 GCF_002925995.2 Terrapene triunguis | reverse complement strand
GATTTTGCAGGGGCTTACTTCTTGTTCAATCAAAATAAACCTCTTTGGCCTGGTCTACACTAGGCTTTTATGTCGAATTTAGCGCCGTTATATCGAATTAACCCTGCACCCGTCCACACCAGGAAGCCATTTAGTTCGACATAGAGCTCTCTTTAAATCGATTTCTGTAATCCTCCCCAACGAGAGGAGTAGCGCTAAATTCGAAATGGCCATATCGAATTAGGCTAGGTGTGGATGGAAATCGACGGTAATAGCTCCGGGAGCTATCCCACAGTGCACCACTCTGTTGACGCTCTGGACAGCAGTCCGAGCTCGGATGCTCTGACCAGCCACACCCCCGGGAAAATTTGAATTCATTTTCCTGTCTGGGCAGTTTGAATCTCAGTTCCTGTTTGGACATCGAGGTGAGCTCAGGAGCAGTGGCAACGATGCAGAGCTCTCCAGCAGAGATGGCCGTGCAATCTAATAGAAAGAGGGCCCCAGCATGGACTGATCGGGAAGTCTTGGATCTCATCGCAGTGTGGGGCGATGAGTCCGTGCTTTCAGAGCTGCGCTCCAAAAGAAGGAATGCTAAGATCTACGAGAAGATCTCCAAAGCCATGGCAGAGAGAGGCTACAGCCGGGATGCAACGCAGTGCCGCGTGAAAATCAAGGAGCTGAGACAAGGCTACCAAAAAACCAAAGAGGCTAACGGACGCTCCGGATCCCAGCCCCACACATCCCGTTTCTACGAGGCACTGCATTCCATCCTGGGTGCGGCCGCCACCACTACCCCACCCCTGACCGTGGACTCCGAGGATGGGATCATGTCGGACATGACAGCGGACGGGGAAGATGAAGAAGGAGATGAGGAGGACGAGGCAGTCGACAGCGCTGGCACCGCTGATTTCCCCGACAGCCAGGAGCTCTTCATCACCCTTACCGAGATCCCCTACCAACCGTCCCCATCCCTTACCCCGGACACAGAATCAGGGGACGGATCAAGCAGTAAGTGCTGTAAACATGTAAACATTTATTTAAAACAGAACGGTAATATTTATACTATTAACAATGTACATTTATAAAAGTTCTGTAAACTAGTAAAAAAATAATCAGGTACAAAACAGGAATATTTACAAAGGTAACAAATGGGTTTTCATGATTTCTCTGTCTTAGGCTCTTCTCAATTTAGTCCCAAGTGTTTTAAAAAATTTTCACAATGTCCGTTACTACATGATTCCCAGGCCCAAGACGCTCCACTCCAAAGTCTCAGTGCACCTACGCGAAAATCCGGTCAATGTGGCCGGGGATCGACGAGAAATCCTCGTAGGAGAACTCCTCGTAGGTCTCGTGGAGGTAGAGCTCAAGCCTGTTGATCAGGTTCCGGGGTAGGGCGATCTTAGTGGGCCCTCCGTGGTAGCAGACATGTCCCCTCCATGCCACAATCAGGTACTCGGGGATCATGGCCCGACATAGCATGGCGGCATACGGCCCCGGTTTCTGCATGCTTTCCCGCAGCATGCGTTCTCTCTGGGTGTCCGGGATCCTCAGGAGGGTGATGTCGCTCATGACGCCCTGCTTTGAATTAGGGAGGGGAATGTTAGTATTGGGACTGCTTTACAGCCACGCGGTGGAGGGAGAGGGGCAGCATACAGGGATCTTTCCCTGGGACAGCCGCGAGGGGGTGGGACAGGGGCAGAGTTGATGCTGTCCTGATTGCTGGCAGCAGAGACTGGCATTGCTTTCAATGTGAAAGGAGGCCAGTGCTACTGCTGGAGTTTTAAGCAGCCACAAGTCTGCGGCTTACCATTATTGCCCGCTCCAGAAGTTCAGGTCTCCAGCCACAGTTCTCTGAACAGTCCAAGACCTCCGCAAGTCCACAGGCACTGAAGGCGACGGCCGAAAATTCGACCTTGTCCTGAGTGCGCATGTGAGAGGTGCAGTGCATGGTCTTGTTCACAGAGAAAGACTAGGTTCTTTGTATACAATTTCATTTATCTGTCTCAGGAATTCACTCCCTTTTTACAATTCACACAGACACATCTGCGACTGTCTCCCAACCCAGCCTGTCAGCACACTCCCAGAGGCTAGCGCAGATTAGGCGGAGGAAGAAGAAGACGCGTGAAGACATGTTCTCAGAACTAATGGGCTGCTCCCGAGCCCAGGCAGCCCAGCAGACACAGTGGAGGGAGAACTTGTCACAAATGCACCGAGCAGTCATGGAACGGGAGGAGAGGTGGCGTCAGGAGGACCAACAGGCTACTGAAAAGCTGCTTGGACTAATGAGGGAGCAAACGGACACGCTCCGGCGCCTTGTGGATGTTCTGCAAGACCGGAGGCAGGAGGACAGAGCCCCGCTGCAGTCTATCTGTAACCGCCCTCACCCGCCACCAAGTCCCACACCACCCTCACCCAAAGTCCAAAGAAGGAGGGGCGGCAAGGGCCGTTAAAACTTTCAGTCAACCCCTGCAGACTGCTCTAGCACTAGAAGGCTGACATTCCCCAAAATTTCATAAGTCCTTTCCTACCCACCTCACACAAGCCCCTTCCCCCCCTCCAGACAGACTCTCCCTCAAAAGAACCTGACTGAAACAGTAATGGAGAGAAACAAACATTTTATTGCGAACCAGACATGAAACGTGGGGGGTGAAACTTGGACGGGGGCTTGTGTGAGGTGGGTAGGAAAGGACTTATGAAATTTTGGGGAATGTCAGCCTTCTAGTGCTAGAGCAGTCTGCAGGGGTTGACTGAAAGTTTTAACGGCCCTTGCCGCCCCTCCTTCTTTGGACTTTGGGTGAGGGTGGTGTGGGACTTGGTGGCGGGTGAGGGCGGTTACAGATAGACTGCAGCGGGGCTCTGTCCTCCTGCCTCCGGTCTTGCAGAACATCCACAAGGCGCCGGAGCGTGTCCGTTTGCTCCCTCATTAGTCCAAGCAGCTTTTCAGTAGCCTGTTGGTCCTCCTGACGCCACCTCTCCTCCCGTTCCATGACTGCTCGGTGCATTTGTGACAAGTTCTCCCTCCACTGTGTCTGCTGGGCTGCCTGGGCTCGGGAGCAGCCCATTAGTTCTGAGAACATGTCTTCACGCGTCTTCTTCTTCCTCCGCCTAATCTGCGCTAGCCTCTGGGAGTGTGCTGACAGGCTGGGTTGGGAGACAGTCGCAGATGTGTCTGTGTGAATTGTAAAAAGGGAGTGAATTCCTGAGACAGATAAATGAAATTGTATACAAAGAACCTAGTCTTTCTCTGTGAACAAGACCATGCACTGCACCTCTCACATGCGCACTCAGGACAAGGTCGAATTTTCGGCCGTCGCCTTCAGTGCCTGTGGACTTGCGGAGGTCTTGGAGTGTTCAGAGAACTGTGGCTGGAGACCTGAACTTCTGGAGCGGGCAATAATGGTAAGCCGCAGACTTGTGGCTGCTTAAAACTCCAGCAGTAGCACTGGCCTCCTTTCACATTGAAAGCAATGCCAGTCTCTGCTGCCAGCAATCAGGACAGCATCAACTCTGCCCCTGTCCCACCCCCTCGCGGCTGTCCCAGGGAAAGATCCCTGTATGCTGCCCCTCTCCCTCCACCGCGTGGCTGTAAAGCAGTCCCAATACTAACAGTCCCCTCCCTAATTCAAAGCAGGGCGTCATGAGCGACATCACCCTCCTGAGGATCCCGGACACCCAGAGAGAACGCATGCTGCGGGAAAGCATGCAGAAACCGGGGCCGTATGCCGCCATGCTATGTCGGGCCATGATCCCCGAGTACCTGATTGTGGCATGGAGGGGACATGTCTGCTACCACGGAGGGCCCACTAAGATCGCCCTACCCCGGAACCTGATCAACAGGCTTGAGCTCTACCTCCACGAGACCTACGAGGAGTTCTCCTACGAGGATTTCTCGTCGATCCCCGGCCACATTGACCGGATTTTCGCGTAGGTGCACTGGGACTTTGGAGTGGAGCGTCTTGGGCCTGGGAATCATGTAGTAACGGACATTGTGAAAATTTTTTAAAACACTTGGGACTAAATTGAGAAGAGCCTAAGACAGAGAAATCATGAAAACCCATTTGTTACCTTTGTAAATATTCCTGTTTTGTACCTGATTATTTTTTTACTAGTTTACAGAACTTTTATAAATGTACATTGTTAATAGTATAAATATTACCGTTCTGTTTTAAATAAATGTTTACATGTTTACAGCACTTACTGCTTGATCCTTCCCCTGATTCTGTGTCCGGGGTAAGGGATGGGGACGGTTGGTACGGGATCTCGGTAAGGGTGATGAAGAGCTCCTGGCTGTCGGGGAAATCAGCGGTGCCAGCGCTGTCGACTGCCTCGTCCTCCTCATCTCCTTCTTCATCTTCCCCGTCCGCTGTCATGTCCGACATGATCCCATCCTCGGAGTCCACGGTCAGGGGTGGGGTAGTGGTGGCGGCCGCACCCAGGATGGAATGCAGTGCCTCGTAGAAACGGGATGTGTGGGGCTGGGATCCGGAGCGTCCGTTAGCCTCTTTGGTTTTTTGGTAGCCTTGTCTCAGCTCCTTGATTTTCACGCGGCACTGCGTTGCATCCCGGCTGTAGCCTCTCTCTGCCATGGCTTTGGAGATCTTCTCGTAGATCTTAGCATTCCTTCTTTTGGAGCGCAGCTCTGAAAGCACGGACTCATCGCCCCACACTGCGATGAGATCCAAGACTTCCCGATCAGTCCATGCTGGGGCCCTCTTTCTATTAGATTGCACGGCCATCTCTGCTGGAGAGCTCTGCATCGTTGCCACTGCTCCTGAGCTCACCTCGATGTCCAAACAGGAACTGAGATTCAAACTGCCCAGACAGGAAAATGAATTCAAATTTTCCCGGGGGTGTGGCTGGTCAGAGCATCCGAGCTCGGACTGCTGTCCAGAGCGTCAACAGAGTGGTGCACTGTGGGATAGCTCCCGGAGCTATTACCGTCGATTTCCATCCACACCTAGCCTAATTCGATATGGCCATTTCGAATTTAGCGCTACTCCTCTCGTTGGGGAGGATTACAGAAATCGATTTAAAGAGAGCTCTATGTCGAACTAAATGGCTTCCTGGTGTGGACGGGTGCAGGGTTAATTCGATATAACGGCGCTAAATTCGACATAAAAGCCTAGTGTAGACCAGGCCAAAGAGGTTTATTTTGATTGAACAAGAAGTAAGCCCCTGCAAAATCCAGTAGCTGAGCTGAGTGAATAGTCCTTTTTATCTTCTAAACTGTTACAGTTTGTCTTTATTCAGCACTGAACAACTGTTAAGAAGGCTCTCTCTCCCTTTGCTGGTGTAATAGCTGTCATTGCACCTCATTTTGTCACTGGGGTAGCCCTCTATAAGTAACGAATGCCAGTAAAAATCAGCACTGTAGCAAATAGACAATGGAAGTGATGGGACTCCATAATATGTGAGCAGAAATAGTTAACTTGCTTTTCGGAAAATGCACTAAGTCTTTATCATGTAGACCACATTTCTTGATAGCCACCCACACACTCCACATATCACGTTGCCATGATTTCTCATTTTTCTCTACTACCCCTAGTTTCAGCCTCTTCTTGCTGCAATTTTCAGGTAACTGTGGCAACAAGCTTAACAATTTTCAGCCAACCGGGTTCATTCTCAAATCTGGGTCATGTCGTTCTCACTAAATGAAGCTATTGTATGACAAATGCTGGGCCAAACTCAGCTGTCGTACAAGCAGGTGTGGCACCACCGAATGGATGGAGTTGCTTCTACTTGGCACCAAGGGCTGAGTTTGGCCCAGCATTTGTCATACAATAGCTTCATTTAGTGAGAACGACATGACCCAGATTTGAGAATGAACCCGGTTGGCTGAAAATTGTTAAGCTTGTTGCCACAGTTACCTGAAAATTGCAGCAAGAAGAGGCTGAAACTAGGGGTAGTAGAGAAAAATGAGAAATCATGGCAACGTGATATGTGGAGTGTGTGGGTGGCTATCAAGAAATGTGGTCTACATGATAAAGACTTAGTGCATTTTCCGAAAAGCAAGTTAACTATTTCTGCTCACATATTATGGAGTCCCATCACTTCCATTGTCTATTTGCTACAGTGCTGATTTTTACTGGCATTCGTTACTTATAGAGGGCTACCCCAGTGACAAAATGAGGTGCAATGACAGCTATTACACCAGCAAAGGGAGAGAGAGCCTTCTTAACAGTTGTTCAGTGCTGAATAAAGACAAACTGTAACAGTTTAGAAGATAAAAAGGACTATTCACTCAGCTCAGCTACTGGATTTTGCAGGGGCTTACTTCTTGTTCAATCAAAATAAACCTCTTTG
>NW_020702935.1:0-5749 GCF_002925995.2 Terrapene triunguis | reverse complement strand
TCCACCCTCCTTTCACCAACTCCTGGTGAATACAGATCCAAACCCCCTTGGATCTTAAAACAAGGAGAAATCAATCTGGTTCTTAAAAAAGAAGGCTTTTAATTAAAGAAAAAGGTAAAAATCATCTCTGTAAAATCAGTATGGAGAATACTTTACAGGGTAATCAAACTTAAAGAGCTCAGAGGACCCCCCTCTGTCTTAGGTTCAAAGTACAGCAAACAAAGATACACACTCTGGTAAAAAGGTACATTTACAAGTTGAGAAAACAAAGTAAATTTAAGACGCCTTGCTGTCTTTTTACTTACTAGTTTGAAATAGGAGAGACTTGTTTAGAAAGATGGGGAGAACCTGGATTGATGTCTGGTCCCTCTCAGTCCCCAGAGCGAACCACTCGTTAAAACAAAGAGCACACACAAAAGCCTTTCCCCCCCCCCCCAAGATTTGAAAGTATCTTGTCTCCTTATTGGTCCTTGGGGTCAGGTGGCAGCCAGGTTACCCGAGCTTCTTAACCCTTTACAGGTAAAAGGATTTGGAGTCTCTGTACACAGAGAGCTGTTACCCTTCCCTTTATAGTTATGACACGCCCCCCAAATCACAGATAGTGCTGGACGTTCGGTTCCACACTGGCTGTGATTTCTTCCTGGAGTTCTAGGAGAAAACAGAGTTAATAAGACACATGTACCTTTAGACATACTACTGATTATATAAAAACTAACAATATGTTTCATTCCAAGAACAATTGTTAACCAGTTAACTCTGGGAAACTTTCCCGGGAGAGTGCATCAGCCACTTTGTTAGAAGCTCCCGAAATGTGTTGTATTTCAAAATCAAAATCTTGGAGAGCTAAACTCCATCGAAGAAGTTTTTTGTTATTTCCCTTGGCGGTATGAAGCCACTGTAGCGCAGCATGGTCTGTTTGTAGTTGGAAACGCCGTCCCCAAACATATGGGCGTAGCTTTTCCAGCACGTACACAATGGCGTAGCATTCTTTTTCGCTGATTGACCAGTGGCTTTCCCTCTCAGACAGTTTTTTGCTGAGAAACACGACAGGATGGAATTCTTGATCCGGTCCTTCCTGCATTAAAACTGCTCCCACGCCTCGCTCGGACGCATCTGTGGTTACTAGGAACGGTTTGTCAAAGTCTGGGGCCCTTAGCACAGGGTCAGACATGAGTGTTGCCTTAAGCTGGTTAAAGGCCTTTTGACACTCATCAGTCCACTGAACTGCATTTGGCTGTTTCTTTCTGGTTAGGTCTGTCAGCGGGGCGGCGATTTGGCTGTAGTGTGGTACAAATCGCCTATAATATCCGGCCAAGCCTAAGAAGGATTGGACCTGTTTCTTTGACTTTGGAACCGGCCACTTTTGGATAGCATCCACTTTGGCCTGTAGGGGATTTATAGTTCCTTGACCCACCTGGTGCCCCAGGTACGTCACTCTGTTTTGGCCTATTTGACACTTTTTAGCCTTAACAGTTAGTCCTGCCTGTCGGATGCGCTCGAAGACTTTTCCCAGGTGCTCCAGGTGTTCTGTCCATGAATCAGAAAAAATGGCCACATCATCGAGGTAGGCAACTGCAGATTCTCCCAATCCCGCTAGGAGACCATCTACAAGTCTTTGGAAGGTGGCGGGTGCATTTCGCAACCCGAAAGGGAGTACATTGAATTCATACACCCCTGCCTGGGTGACGAAGGCGGACCTTTCCTTAGCGGGTTCATCTAGTGGTACTTGCCAGTACCCTTTGGTTAAGTCTAAAGTAGAGATGAATTGGGCATGTCCCAATTTTTCCAATAGCTCATCTGTGCGTGGCATTGGATAGTTGTCAGGACGAGTTACAGCATTTAGCTTACGGTAGTCCACGCAAAAGCGTATTTCCCCATCTGGTTTGGGAACTAGAACCACTGGAGATGCCCATGCACTGTTAGAGGGGCGGATTATACCCATCTGTAGCATGTCCTGGATCTCCCTTTGTATAGCCGCTTGGGCATGAGGTGACTCCCGGTAGGGTGGGGTTCTAATTGGGTGAGCATTACCTGTGTCAATGGAGTGGTATGCCCGTTCGGTCCATCCTGGAGTGGCTGAGAAAATCGGTGCAAAGCTTGTGCACAGCTCCTTGATCTGCTGTCGCTGCAGACGTCCCAGGGTCGTGGAGAGGTTCACCTCTTCCACGCCACCATTCCTTGTTCCTTCGTAGTAGACACCTGCAGGCCACTCCGCGTCATCTGTTTCCTGGGCTGTAAACTGGCAAACGTTTAATCCTCTGGAATAAAAGGGCTTAAGAGAATTAACATGGTATACCTTAGGCTTTATGTTGGAGGTGGGGGAGGCTATGAGATAGTTAACAGCTCCTAGGCGCTCCTGGACCGTGAATGGTCCTTCCCACGACGCTTCCATTTTATGGGCCTGGAGCGCCTTTAAGACCATGACTTGGTCTCCTACTTTGAAGGACCGTTCTCTGGAATGTTTATCATACCAGGCCTTTTGCTCTTCCTGAGCATTCTTTAGGTTTTCTTTAGCAAGGGCTAAAGAGTGTCGGAGGGTGTTTTGTAGGTTGCTTACAAAGTCTAGAATGTTAGTTCCTGGAGAAGGCGTAAACCCCTCCCATTGCTGCTTCACCAACTGTAATGGCCCCTTAACCTCGCGGCCATACACAAGTTCAAATGGTGAAAACCCTAAACTGGGATGTGGTACAGCCCTGTAGGCAAAAAGCAACTGCTGCAACACTAGGTCCCAATCATTGGAGTGTTCATTTATGAATTTACGTATCATGGCCCCCAAAGTTCCATTAAACCTCTCCACCAGACCATTGGTTTGATGGTGATGAGGGGTGGCAACCAAGTGATTCACCCCATGAGCTTCCCACAGGGTTTTCATGTTCCCTGCCAGGAAATTAGTTCCCGAATCTGTAAGGATGTCGGAGGGCCAACCTACCCTGGCAAAAATGTCTGCTAATGCCTGGCACACACTTTTAGTCTTGGTGTTGCTTAAGGGTACAGCTTCCGGCCATCGGGTAGCAAAATCCATGAAAGTCAGTACGTACTGCTTTCCTCTGGGTGTCTTCTTTGGGAAAGGACCCAGAATATCCACAGCTACTCGCTGAAATGGGACCTCAATTATGGGTAGTGGCTGGAGAGGGGCTTTAACCTGGTCTTGGGGCTTTCCCACTCGTTGGCACACCTCACAAGACCGGACATAATTAGCAACGTCCTTGCCCATTCCCTCCCAGTGGAAGGACTTCCCCAACCGGTCTTTGGTTCTGTTCACCCCAGAATGGCCACTGGGATGATCATGGGCTAAGCTCAAGAGCTTTACCCGATACTTAGTGGGAACCACCAACTGTCTTTGAGGATGCCAGTCTTCCTGGTGCCCACCAGAAAGAGTTTCCTTGTATAAAAGTCCTTGTTCTACAACAAACCGGGATCGGTTAGAAGAGCTGAGAGGCGGTGGGGTGCTCCGTGCCGCCGCCCAAGCTTTCTGAAGGCTGTCATCTGCTTCCTGCTCGGCCTGGAACTGTTCCCTTGATGCTGGAGACATCAGTTCCTCCTTGGACTGTGGACTGGGGCTTGGTCCCTCTGGAAGCGATGCAGGTGCTGGGACTGTTTCCATTGACTGTGAACCGCTGTCCGCTGGTGCACTATGTGGTATTTCAGGCTCTGGCTGAGCCTCTTGGGTAGGGTTATCTGCTACTTCCGCCAGTTCAGGCTCGCTGGTGCCCTCTGGCATTGGAGTTGTAGACGGGTTTGCAAGCGCTGGACTCAGTGCTGGCAATGGTTCTGGTGCTGGTTGCGTTGTCAGTTCCGGTTCCGGGACTGGCTTTGGCTGGGTCTCTGGGATTGGATCCACTACGGCTGTTGCAGTCGTTGGCAGGGGATCCGGTTCCACCACCTGTGTTTGGGTCTCCGGTAACACCGACGGGGCCCTGGTGGACGGCTCAGGAACAGGGATGGGGGTGGAAGCTTGCTTAGCCTGGCTGCGGGTGACTATTCCCACCCTCTTGGCTAGCTTCACATGGTTGGCCAAGTCTTCCCCCAGCAGCATGGGGATGGGATAATTGTCATATACTGCAAAAGTCCACATTCCTGCCCAGCCCTTGTACTGGACATGCAACTGGGCTGTAGGCAAGGTTACAGACTGTGACACGAAGGGTTGAATTGTCACTGTAGCCTCCGGGTTGATGAGTTTGGGGTCCACTAGGGATTGGTGGATAGTTGACACTTGTGCCCCAGTGTCCCTCCAAGCGATAACCTTCTTTCCGCCCACTCTCAAGGTTTCCCTTCGCTCCGAGGGTATGAGAGAGGCATCTGGGTCTGGGGATCTTTGGTGTGATTGGGGTGTAATGAACTGTAATCGGTTGGGGTTCTTGGGGCAGTGAGCCTTTATATGCCCCAGTTCATTACATTTAAAACATCGCCCTGCTAAGGTATCACCGGGGCGATGTTGGTTGGTGGAGACTGGTGGGGTGGGGTGAGAAGGCGTCTGGGGTTTCCCTTGGGATGTGGGTGGGGCCTTGGGTTGTCCCCGGTGATAAGGTTTTGTTTCGGCTTGCCCCTTCTGATATTCGCTCCAACTGCTACTAGCTTTTTTCTTTTCTGTCACCTCCACCCATTTGGCTCCAATCTCCCCCGCCTCGGTTACAGTTTTGGGCTTCCCATCTAGGATGTACCTTTCTATTTCCTCAGGAACACCCTCTAAAAACTGCTCCATTTGCAATAGGAAGGGCAACTCTTCCGTAGATTTAACATTTGCTCCTGATATCCAGGCATCCCAATTTTTTTGAATGTGGTAGGCATGTCGGGCAAATGACACATCAGGTTTCCACCTTAGGGCTCTGAACCGCCGACGGGCATGCTCAGGTGTTAGCCCCATTCTGATTCTGGCCTTGTTTTTAAAAAGTTCATAACTGTTCATGTGTTCCTTAGGCATTTCAGCCGCCACCTCTGCTAAGGGTCCACTGAGCTGCGGTCTCAGCTCTACCATGTACTGGGTTAGAGGGATGTTGTATCCAAGGCAGGCCCTTTCAAAATTTTCTAAGAAGGCCTCAGTATCATCGCCTGCCTTGTAGGTGGGGAATTTCCTGGGATGGGAAGTGGTACCTGGAGAGGAGTTGTTAGGATGGTCTGCTGCATTCTGCCTAGTCCTTGCTGCTTCCAGTTTCATCTCTCTCTTGTGGGCCTCCTGTTTGGCTTTTTCTTCTCTTTCATGGGCCTCCTGTTTGGCTTTTTCTTCTCTTTCATGCTGCTCTGCCTCGAGTTTTTTAATTTCAAGCAGTCTCTGATGTTTTCTCTCGTTTTCTTCTGCTTCTAGTCTGGCCAGTTCTATTTTTTTAGTTAGTTCTTTGGCAGTCATTTTCCTGTTTTCTTGTGCTGGGTCACACCCTCTGCAGTTGACTGAGACTGGGATGTGTACTTAGCTCTGGCTGCTGCTGAGTTAACAGAGACTTTCTAACAAGCTACTCCCGAGGATGTAAAAAGAAAAAAAAAACAATTCAACTTGTAAATTGCCTTTACCAGTTCAAAGTTTGCTCACTGATTGAACCCTTCTCTTAACAAAGCCCCTTGTTAAAAAAAACTTAACACCTCTGCCTTCAGGCAAGGAGAGATAAGATATGCATCTACCTTCAGCTCTGCTCTCCAAGCAGCTAGAAGGAAAAAAAAAAATCTCTTACTGGCTTTTGGGTTAAAACGATCTCCACCGCTATGCCACCATGTCAAGGCTGGATCCCCACTTTGAACTTTAGGGTTCAAATGTAGG
>NW_020702934.1:0-3427 GCF_002925995.2 Terrapene triunguis | reverse complement strand
TCAACTCCACAAAAGATCTTAGAAAATTTTGGGAGATAATTTGTTAGGGTATGTCTACACTACGAGAGTAGTTCGATTTTAGTTAAATTGAATATTTGCAATCGATATTAGAAAGTCGAACGTGTGTGTCCACACCAAGGACAGTAATTCGACTTTGTCAGTCCACACTACCAGGGAAAGCGTCGACATTGGAAGCAGTGCACTGTGGGCAGCTATCCCACAGTTCCCGCAGTCCCCGCTGCCCATTGGAATTCTGGGTCGAGCCCCCAATGCCTTCTGGGGGAAAAAAATGTCTCGAGGGTGCTTTTGGGTAACTGTCGTCATCCAATCGTCACTCCCGCCCTCCCTCCCTCCTTGAAAGCGCCGGCGGGAAATCAGTTCGCGCACTTTTCTGGTCAGTGACAGCGCGGACGCCACAGCACCGCGAGCATGGATCCCGCTGCGACCATCGCTGCAGTTGTGGCCGTTGTCAACGCCTCGCAGCTTATCACCCACCTTTCACAGAGGCAGATAGAGAGAAATCAGGCGAGGAGGCTACGGCAGCGGGGTGAGGACCTGAACTCCGAGAGTAGCACACGCCTGTCAGAAACCACGACACCCAGCGCCGAGGACATCGCGTTTGCAATGGGGCATGTGGATTTTGTTGAACGGCGATTCTGGGCCCGGGAAACAAGCACGGACTGGTGGGACCGCATAGTGCTTCAGGTCTGGGATGAATCCCAGTGGCTGCGAAACTTTCGCATGCGGAAGGGGACTTTCCTGGAACTTTGTGACTTGCTGTCCCCTGCCCTGAAGCGCAAGGACACCCGCATGCGAGCAGCCCTGACTGGTATTTACTTGGAGAAGCTTACTGACTCGCTGTGATCTCAGCGAAACCAATATCCCCATCGTTATAGCAGCTTGCTGCGTGCTCCACAATCTCTGTGAGAGCAAGGGGGAGACCTTTATGGCGGGGTGGGAGGTTGAGGCAAATAGCCTGGCTGCTGATTACGCCCAGCCAGACAGCCGGGCGATTAGAAGATCCCAGCGGGACGCGCTGTGCATCCGGGAGGCTTTGAAAGCCAGTTCCAGGACTGAGCAGGGTACCCAGTGACTTTTAAGTTTGTGGACACAGAAGCTGAACTTGCCCCCGTTTCTTTACCCAGTTACCCCCTTCACCCCCTTCCCAAAAAATAAAATCTGTTCTGTTTTGCTAATGAACACCGTTGTCTTCATTACTCTTTTCGCGGGAATGTTTTAAACCTGGGTTTAGTGTTGTGATGCTAATGATGCTTCTAAACTGCCCTCCCCCGCCACAAAGTCACAGAGCAACCCCGCCCCCCCCCCCACAGAACATGAAAGCCATCTCCCAGACTGACCAGGGTAATTAGTCACTGCACTGTGTATGTGCCCTGCTGCTGGGCCTGCCCCCTGCTAAAGGTGACTGTCCTGTCTAATTACCAAGCCCCTTCCCCCCCTTCAGACAGACTCTCCTCCAAAAGAAGAGGATGGAAACAGTAATGAACAGAAACGTATTTTTTATTAACAACCGCACATGGAACGGGGGGGTGAAACTTGGACGGGGTCTTGTGTGAGGCGGGTAGGAAAGGACTTTTCAGATTTTGGGGAATGAGAGCCTTCTACTGCTATAGCTGTCCGCTGGGGTGGAGTGAAAGTTTTCACGGCCCCTGCCGCCCCTCCGTGTTTGGACTTTGGGTGAGGGGGGTATGGGACTTGGTGGCGGGGCAGGGCGGTTAGAGAGAGACTGCAGCGGGGCTCTCTCCTCCTGCCTCCGGTCCTGCAGAACATCCACAAGGCGGCGGAGCGTGTCCGTTTGCTCCCTCATTAGTCCAAGCAGCGTTTGAGTCGCCTGCTGGTCCTCCTGTCGCCACCTCTCCTCCCGTTCCATGTTTGCCCGGTGCATTTGGGACAAGTTCTCCCTCCACTGTGTCTGCTGGGCTGCCTGTGCTCGGGAGCATCCCATTAGTTCAGCAAACATGTCTTCCCGTGTCCTCTTCTTCCTCCTCCTAATGTGCGCTAGCCTCTGGGCAGATGTGGCTGTGGGAATTGGAAAAAGGGAGTGAATTCCTGAGACAGAGCAATGTATCTGTGAACAGAGAACATAGTCTTTCTCTGTGAACAAGACCATGCAGAGCACCTATCACACGCGCACTGAGGACAAGGTCGAATTTTCGGCCCTCGCCTACAGTGCCTGCGGTCTTGCTGTGGCGAGCTGAGGAGCGGGGCAGGACACCGGACTTTGTCTAGCTGGCAAACATGGTAAGCCGTAGACTTGTGGCTGCTTAAAACTTTAAGAGTGGCACTGGCCTCCTTTCACATAGAAAGCAATGCGAGTCTCTGCTGGCAGCAATCCTGCAAGCATGAACTCTGCCCCTGTCCCAGCCCCTCGCGGCTGTAAACCGCGTGGCTGTAAACCGGCGGTTGCAGTTCTGTAAAGGAACGGGCAAGCAGTCCCAATACTAACTGTCCCCTACCTAATTCAAAGCAGGGCGTCATGCCAGACATCACCCTCCTGAGGGTCTCGGAGAGCCAGAAGGAGAGGATGCTGCGGGACAGCCTGCAGAAACCGGGGCCATTTGCTGCTATGCTGTGCAAGGCCATGATCCCCGAATACCTGCTGGCGTTGTTGCAGGGAAACGTGTCATACCACGGGGGGCCTAATAAGCTCTCCCTGCCAAAGAACCTGATAATTAGGCTGGAAAGACACCTGCAGGAGGCCTATGAGGAGTTCTCCCCGGGGGATCTCGCCTCTATCCCCGGACACATCGACCAGTTTTTGGGTTAGGTGCCCTTGGAGGGACAAAAGAGTGGAGCGTCTTGGGCAGTGTAATCATGAAGCGGACATTGTTGAATTTTCTTAAAATGGTTCGGACTATACATTGAAGCGGCCAAAGACACAGTAATCATGAAACCCTTTGTTCAGATTCCCCTTTTTGTTGCACTTTCCTGTTTACATGTTTAGAAGCACTTTACCCATTGTTAATATTTCAAATCTTCCTGTTCTGTTATAAATAAAAGTTTACATACTTGAAAGCACTTTAGCTATTGTTAATATTTAAAATATGCAAGTTCTGTTATAAATAAATGTTAAGATATTTAAAACACTTACTGCTTGATCCTTCCCCTGAATCTGTGTCTGGGGTAACGGCGGGGGACGGTTGGTAGGGGATCTCTGTGAGGGTGATGAAGAGCTCCTGGCTGTCGGGGAAATCAGCGGTGCCAGCGCTGTCGACTGCCTCGTCCTCCTCATCTCCTTCTTCATCTTCCCCGTCCGCTAACATGTCGGAGGAACCGGCCGCGGACAATATCCCATCCTCAGAGTCCACGGTCAGTGGTGGGGTAGTGGTGGCGGCCGCACCTAGGATGGAATGCAGTGCCTCGTAGAAACGGGATGTGTGGGGCTGGGATCCGGAGCGTCCGTTTGCCT
>NW_020702933.1:2220-11790 GCF_002925995.2 Terrapene triunguis | reverse complement strand
TTAGTGTTAACAGTCCTACTCTGAGAATTTCAAAGCTGCTTATGTTACCAGGATACCCTTCCCATCAATTTCTCTCAGGCAGCTTTGAAAATCCCACCCTTGCTTTCCAGTCCATTATGAGCATTAACATGCAATGCACATTCATATGTGCCACTGAAGATGAGCTTTGGCATATGCACACATACCTTGAGGAGTAGCTGATTTCCTGAGATGCACACTGAGGCATTACATGTGTCAGAGAATGGGATCAAGACTTTGAGGCTGGGAGGGCTGTCTGTTCCTGATCACAATCTATGCAGTGGCAGTGGCAATGGACAGGAAAGCGATAGGTCAAGATGGGCGAAACTGGTTCAGAAAATTTTGAAAGCCTCTGGGTAATACCAAACTACATTTGATGATCTGTGACTGAGATAGTTTAGCACTACCTACAGGAATGGACCTTGAAGGCAATAGTTTGACACCGATTTTTCTTGCATCAGAAGACAGTAGCTTGAGTTCTGTTTCCATAAATCATTCTGTTTTAAATGGCATTGCAGTTTGTCTCTGGCATGGATGCAAATAACACTGTGCATGTGCAAAAATAAACTACTCTAAATCTAGAGGTGGTTTAAAGTTCCGATTATTATTATAATAGAGCCCATGTCTCTCACACTTCTAGTGTCACCAATGGTAAAACCATTCATTTTTCTTGTAGTTTACCTCAGGAATATCCTGCCTACAACACAGAAGCAGACAGCGTATTCCAGGGTCTTGTTAGGACCTCATATATAAGAAACAACTGCATTAATTATTTTTCTCTAGCTAGAGCTAAATTCTTCTTCCTAGTGTATGAGCAATGTACCTTAGGTGGCACGTGACCCGGATTCATCACTGAATTTGGTCTGCTGGTTGGACTATTAGCTTGCCCGGACCAGGCAGTGTACTGACGGGGAGTGTGATGTGAATGCTGATCCGTGCCCCCAAAACTAAATTCATACAATGTAGAGATTCTTGACTATGATAATCCAATTTGAGGATTTTGAATATTTCCTTCATTTATTTTTATTCATTTCTTTGTTATTTATAGTTTAACTTCTCCCAAAGTGGGGAAAATGCAAAAACTCACTGAAGAATAACCCATAATTGTAGTCTTTATTATAGTACAATTTATTTTATTTGTTTCAAATTTTAGGTAGTGTAATGGCAGGGAACAGGAGACAAAGAAATGCCAGATAAAGAGGGAAATTTAAAATGGGAATTTTGCCACCAACGTCAGTGGGGAGGATTTCACCCCTCATTTTTAGTAAATATTTTTTCCCTAGTTTGTCAGCTAAAGAAGTTATTACACACTTTTCATTTGCTGCACTCCATTATCTTCTGAGAATCTTCTCTCTGCAGGCCATATCTGTTCATGTTTCAATCTCATCATATCTACAATGTACAAATTAGGAAGAGCATATCTTGGCAGGTTCAGAAGGTGGGCTAAGATAAGGACACACAAGTTCACATATTGATTCTGAGCCTTAGCCAAACTATCCAGACTTCTTGCATCTGCTAACCTAGGTAGTAGTTTTAGACAAATAACCTTGATTTGTTTTTAATCAATACAAAATATTTTTATTTGAATAGGTTTTTAAAAAGTAATCAGATCTATTTTATTTTTCATATTCTAGTCTTTTACTTCCTCCCCATTGTATAGCCATATGCTGCTACTGTGGATGTTTTGTATTTACATGTTTAGTGTTGTAATTGCTAGTGGAGTTTGTTGTTAGATAATAGAAAAAATCTTAAAGAACTTTCACACTTAAAATATTCGTCTCTGATGAAAAGGACCAGTTCAGGTCCCCATGAACATCCTGACTGCGAAAACAACACAAAGTCACACACAACATTGATAAGCAAATAGCCCGTGCTATATTTGCAACCAATGCATCATTTTCTGATACACCTCTACCCCGATATAACGCAGTCCTTGGGTGCCAAAAATCCCTACCACGTTATAGGTAAAACACCGTTATATTGGGGTAGTGGCGGCAGGGCTCCAGTGGTGATTTAAAGATCCCCGGGCTCCGGCTGCCACGGGGAGCCCGGGCCCTTTAAATCGCCAGCCGAGCCCCGCTGCCGCAGCCCCGGGGTAGCAGCGGCAGGGCTCCAGCGGTGATTTAAAGGGCCCAGGGCTCCCTGCAGCAGCTGGAGCCCCGGGCCCTTTAAAGCACCGCCCGAGCCCCGCTGCCGGAGCCCCAGAATTACCGCACTATATGCGAACCCGTGTTATATCGGGTCGCGTTATATTGGGGTAGAGGTGTACTTGTCTTGTGGAAGTTCAATATAAGCTGGAAATCTTCAACCAGGCTGTACTCCATCCAGGTTGTCAGTTAGAAGTCAATGGGACTTGTGCTCTTCGGAGCTTAAATATTCAAAAGTTTACAATAACTTTGTTTAAAATATTGAAACTCTAAGTAACTTTTAGTTGTTAACACTTTATTTTACTTTGCATAAAATCTATTTTGCTTCAACTAAAAAGTTTTTAATAAAAATAAACGTTGACTCTGATTTTGCAAATATTTCTGCACATGATTAGCTGTAAGCACATGACTGCTATTGAAGTCAACAAGAGTACTCATGTGAGTAAAGTTATGTACCTTCTTAAGTGTTCACAGGATCACAGGCTAAATGTTGAAATATTTGTTTTTTACCTATAGCAGTTTTGTAAAATTAAAATAAGATATCCTAGCAGGTTTTTGTTTTTTGTTCATTATAAATTCATTATAAACTTTAATCTAAAGTTTGCAATGGCATAAATTAAAGCATCAAACTAATTTAAATCAGTGATATTTTTTAAAAAAGCAAGTCATTTAAATTATTCTGCCCTGCTAGGTTGGAAACAAGAACAATTTTTGTTTTTACTGTACTGTGTTTAACCCATTCTGCTTAGGCTAAATATGCCCAGGATGTGGAATGGAAAAATCCCACACCAAAATAAAATAAAATAAAATTCATTCTCCAGAAAGATTAGCTTTGTATTGGTTCCTATTTTATGCAACCCAATTTACATCCCTAATTTGAAGGTCTGTGCTGCAAATTTAGCTGTTTGAGAAAGAGTTTGGTTGAAAAGTAACTCAATGGGATCTAAATTTAAGGTGCCATTAAGTTCAAATCTTACTTTAATCACGGGAACTTACAAATTGCCATACTAGATGGACCAATAGTCCATCTAGGGCAGGTTGTTGTTCTGTCTCTAGCAGTCATCTTCAAAGGAGACAGATAATTATGCAATAAAACATCTCCGAGGAAGCTTTATCCCATCCCTCTGCAATTAGTGGTTGGCTTATGTCCTAAGATATGAAGATTGATATCCTGTATAAATTTTTATCCTTGGTCACGCTATTATTGCTCTGGTCATTGTCAGCACTATCTGATTGACAATCCATGCATTAACACTGGAAACTTGTTCTGTTTTCCACTGAGTGTTGTTTTCAGTGTGTTGTACAATAGCATATATAAGAGTGTGAGGAGGAATTTCATGGTGAAAAGAATGTAGATGAAGAAGATAAGGTAGTTGGAAGAAACTGATACACTTCTGTTTTCTCTCTTGATTAAAAGATCATCTGGGGTCTCATACAAAAACAGAAAAGAACACATTTTAAAATAATACACTTTTCTGTGTTGTTGAAATGAATTATCTGCTACAACAGTAAATGACAAATTATTTCAATTGATGATTACTCAGTCAGAAGTTTGTCAGGTGCTCTCAACTATATCCAACCAAGGACTTGCCAGAGTTTTGAGGGCTACCTGAAATTAGCATGATATTGAGCTGTTTGTGACCATGATGGAGAATACAGATCGCAAGATGCAAAACTCCATTTTCATGCATGTGCAGCATTAGATCTTGGAGCCTGTAGGCTGAATTTCAATACTATTGATGAAGGTAGTTAAATGCCAGAACACGTTATTTCTAGGCAGCATATGTTATTTCTAGATGCTGGATGAGGAACACAAATACAGTGTGAAGCCTGCCACTTTCATTAGGCCATGTACTTAATGTGTATATTTGTTACTTATAGTTCATGCTTCTGCTCAAAATCAGGACAGAGCTGTTAATGATGTATCCTGTATATTTTAGTGTTGGGATGACATATTGTACTCTGTAACAGTAAAATAATGAAGTCATTAAACACTTGCTGCCAGTCACTTAGCAGGGAACAAGCCGCTGGAGAGTCAGTTTTACCATAATGAAATTTATTGAATTCATGAGTTTACAGTTATGTGATGAAATGAAATTTGCTATACTCATAAGGAGGATTTATGGGTATCCTGAAACACTAACTGGAAAATATTATAGGACTGACAATCATGACACATACTTGATATCTCTCCATAGGAAGCAGTTGCACAGAGTCTCTAAAAAATATCTGATATAGATTGTAGTGACACTTCTTGTTCAGGTTTTTCAGAGGGCAGTTGAAGAATGTGAAAGTATTTCAGTTAGGCATTGGAAGTTAATTTGGGTATTCTTACTATAAATATTTAAGCAAGTTAGTTGATGATGTAAAATAGGGTATATCTATGATGTTAGACTTGTGGGTGCCCCTCAATAAAACCAGTATTTTTGGACATATTGGTGAACTGACCATACTAAAATCTAGTTATGCAAAATTTCCTGCATGTATAAAGAGCGCTTCTAAGCTGGTGATCAATGCCTTCTTCAGTATCTGTGTCCTTGAAAGTACCACCCCCCAAAGTGACCTTCTTCTAGGAATAACCTCAACACTGATTGGCAAAATCAATTTCTAGAGGTACATACTGTGACACTTTTTAGGAAAGGAACTTTCAAGCATGATATGCGCAAAAGAAGATCTGTTTACAGTAATTTAGTCTCAGGGCACTGTCAGGGCCCAGACTACTTGCTATTGACTTAAATGGGAGTTGGATCAGGCCCGTGGAGAATGTTCAGAGGCAAAAGGTTGACTCAGGCACAGTGGTTCTCAGATTAAGGAACATGGATCATTGCAAAAATGATTAAAGATCTAGCAAACATGACCTATGAGGGAAGACTGAAAAAAATGGGGTTGTTTAGTCTGGAGAAGAGAAGACGGATAGTAGACATAACAATTGTCAAGTACATACAAGGTTGTTACAAGGAGGAGGGAGAAAAAATGTTCTCCTTGACTTCTGAGGGTAGGACAAGAAGCAATGGGTTTAAATTGCAGCAAGGGCGGTTTAGGTTGGACATTAGGAAAAACTTCTTAACTCTCAGAGTAGTTAAGCACTGAATAAATTGCCTAGGGAGGTTGTGAAATCTCCATCATTGAAGATTTTTAATAGCAGGTTAGACAAACACCTGTCAGATAGAGGACTGGACTAGATGACCTCTCGAGGTCCCTTCCAGTCCTATGATTCTATCACTGATGGTCCTAAGAATAGAATGCTTTGACAATCAAACAATAAGCTATTGGGGGCCTGACAAAGAAATGTGGGCCACAGAAGGACTGATGTCTTATGAAATGCTCAATACTGTATCAAAGTTGGAGAAAATGTGAATAGTTGGAGAGTTGCTATTCACTCAATTTCATGAAGCACTCTGTCAAATGCTTAAATACCATTCAGATATATTCTGTACTCTGTTTCTCTGACACTCATCTTTTTCAATGTTATCAGTAATTTCCTGAATGGCAAAAGTTGGAAAAACATACATATATCTAATTTAAAAATAAACAAATATGTGAACTAAGTCATAAAGTAAGCACAAATGTTATTTCAGTGGAGTTCTTCAGCTAACAGATTGTTTCAACAGCTTTCTAAAGATGTTAAAATTGATGTACATGAGGTTTTTATTTTTCTTTTTATTCTGCAAACAGTGGACATTTCTGAGTGCTGAGATCTTTTGGAAATCTGGCCACTTCATTTCAGCACCTAACCAGGAGCTGTTGGCTGTTCATTGCTTTTGAAAATTTTGGCTTTTATGCTTTTAAGAGCAACTTGTTGAAAAAATTACAATGCAAACTGCACAGGCAGCTCTGTAATGCACTGTCTTTAAAGTGCTCTGGAATCTTTTGTGATTAAAGCAGGTAATGAAAGTTTAATATTTGTAGTTTTGAAATCTGTTCTTATGTAAGTAGGTAAAATATTACTGTACCCATAGTAGGCATTGTTTGACTTTCAGACCAAATCTTTTTGTTTGTCCTCAGTTTCATCAATTTCTTTCCCATCTATCCTTGACCAGTGTTATATTTTGTTTATATAGGCAGAAAGCTTTGCAAACCCTGGAAAAGCTGAAAAATGTTTTTGTTAGGGCTTTCTTTGCTTTTCGCATCACCTATGCTGCAGAAGACAGCCATATTTTTGTAATTGAATCTTGCCCTCTGGTGGAATTCAGGGTGTGAACATGTCTGAATAGTAAATAATGTACTTTAATCCTCTGGGCAACCCAGATACATTCATTGGCATGCATTTACTACAGCTTATCTATTTAACCCTAAAATTTTGTGTGGACATTTGACTAGCCACATTTTTAGCAGTACACATGACAATGCATTGTATAATTAAAAATCTTCATAGACTCATCTCTAACACTTAGCCAATTAGCTACTTACCACCACCACCAAAGCAGTTTTGGTGGTGTTTTTTGTAACTTACAACTACATAGTATTGGTTTAGTGTTTGTGTCAGAAAAAAATATATAAGTGATTTACCTATAAAATCAGCTTGTGCTCTAGCATAGAAAAATCCTGTCATGATGACATACAATTTATCCAGTAGAGCAGCAAATGTTAAAAGAGACCCTTAAAAATAAAATCCCTGCAGCAAGGGATTTGTAAGATTCAAAAGAAAATTTGCATTACTACACATTGTTCCCTCCTATTTCCTGCAGAGGGATATTATGGAACAAATACATTCCTCTGAGCTCACCACTTCAGTTACAATCAGTGCAAAAATCCTCCTCATAGCTGCATAAATAAACCACTTAAAAAGGACTTTTACAATGACTGATGCCTATTGCCTTTAACAAATGGCACATTTTTATTCCAGTTTAAGACTGAAGCTTTTCAATGAAGTCCAAGTCAGCAAATGTTGACTCCTAAACAGCTTTGTCCAAGGGCGCTCACATCTGGTTAACTCACATCTGGTTTAATTTCTGGTTATTTGGAAGATACTACTTCATTCCCCACCCCCCCCCCCCCCTGTGATGTAAAGCACTGTGATGTAAAACACTACTGGTAGATTTTTTTAAATTGTGCATGCTGTTTGTTCACAAAAATTAGGTTTTGGATGTGAAAGCAGAGACTTTTTATGTACAGATGTAGACTGGGCTTAGAACAGTACATGCATGAATAGTATGTGCCACACTGACATTCTACTCATGTTATATTCACAATGTACAAACAGCAAAATTAAATAAAAACATACAAATATTTTTGCTTTAAGGTTGAAAATTAACACTACTTTGTCTTAGGGTATGTCTACACTACGAGGGTAGTGTGGATGTGGAATCGATATTACAAAGTCGAAAGTGTGTGTCCACACTAAGGACAGTAATTCGACTGTGTAAGTCCACACTAACGGGGCAAGCGTCGACATTGGAAGCGGTGCACTGTGGGCAGCTATCCCACAGTTCCCGCAGTCCCCGCTGCCCATTGGAATTCTGGGTCGAGCCGCCAATGCCTTCTGGGTAAAAAAATGTGTCGAGGGTGCTTTTGGGTAACTGTCGTCATCCATCCGTCACTACCGCCCTCCCTCCCTCCCTCCCTCCCTGAAAGCGCCGGCGCAAAATCAGTTCGCGCACTTTTCTGATCAGTGACAGCGCGGACGCCACAGCACTGCGAGCATGGATCCCACTGCGACCATCGCTGCAGTTGTGGCCATTCTCAACGCCTCGCAGCTTATCATACACCTTTCCCTGAGGCAGATGCAGAGAAATCAGGAGAGGAGGCTACGGCACCGCCGTGAGGGCCTGAAGTCGGAGAGTAGCACAGAGCTGTCAGAAACCACGAGACCCAGTGCCCAGGACATCACGGTGGCAATTGGTCATGTGGATGTTGTGGAACGGCGATTCTGGGCCCGGGAAACAAGCACGGACTGGTGGGACTGCATAGTGCTGCAAGTCTGGGATGAATCCCAGTGGCTGCGAAACTTTCGCATGCGGAAGGGCACTTTCCTTGAACTTTGTGACTTGCTGTCCCCTGCCCTGAAGCGCAATGACACCCGGATGCGAGCAGCCCTGACTGTCCAGAAGCGAGTGGCCATAGCCCTCTGGAAGCTTGCAACGCCGGACAGCTACCGGTCAGTCGCGAACCACTTTGGTGTGGGCAAATCTACCGTGGGGGTTGTTGTGATGCAAGTAGCCAATGCAATCGTTGAGCTACTGCTCTCAAAGGTAGTGACCCTGGGAAACGTGGAGGTCATCATAGATGGCTTCGCCGCGATGGGATTCTCAAACTGCGGTGGGGCTATAGATGGGACTCACATCCCTATCCTGGGACCGGACCACCAGGCCAGCCAGTACATCAACCGAAAGGGCTACTTTTCAATGGTGCTGCAAGCACTGGTGGACCATAGGGGACGTTTTACCAACATCAACGTCGGATGGCCGGGCAAGGTTCATGACGCTCGCGTGTTCAGGAACTCTGGTCTGTTTAGACGGCTGCAGGAAGGTATTTACTTCCCGGACCACAAAATAACTCTTGGGGATGTGGAGATGCCTACAGTGATCCTCGGGGACCCAGCCTACCCGCTAATGCCCTGGCTCATGAAGCCCTATACTGGCGCCCTGGACACTGAAAAAGAACTCTTCAACTACCGGCTGAGCAAGTGCAGAATGGTGGTGGAGTGTGCTTTTGGCCGTCTCAAGGGGAGATGGAGAAGCTTACTGACTCGCTGTGATCTCAGAGAAACCAATATCCCCATTGTTATTGCAGCTTGCTGTGTGCTCCACAATCTCTGTGAGAGCAAGGGGGAGACCTTTATGGCGGGGTGGGAGGTTGAGGCAAATAGCCTGGCTTCTGATTACGCCCAGCCAGACAGCCGGGCGATTAGAAGAGCCCAGTGGGACGCGCTGTGCATCCGGGAGGCTTTGAAAGCTAGGTTCCTCAGTGAGCAGGGTAACCTGTGACTATTAACTTTGTTTAAAGAGAAGCTGAACCTGCCCCCATTTCTTTACCCAGTTTATGTTGACTATCCTCTCCAGCTACATACCCCCTTCACCCCCTTCCCAAAAAATAAAATCTGTTCTGTTTTGTTAATGAACACCGTTGTCTTTATTACTGTTTTCGCGGGAATGTTTTAAACCGGGGACGCAGACTGTGGCGGGGGGCGGGTTTAGTGTTCTGATGCAAATGATGCTTCTAAACTCCCGGAATGACAGGCTCCGCACTGGTGGACTGGTTGTTTCAACGGAGCCTGCCAGCACTCCTGGGCGGGACTGCGTGTATGTGTCGGATATGTGACTTTCTGGCAGGGGGAGGAGGGTTACAGATCCCCTGCTGCGTGGCTCTGTGATCCAGGATAAGGACCGCTGCATAAGATCTGTAACTGCCTTCCCCCGCCACAAAGTCACAGAGCTACCCCCCCCCCCCCCCCCCCCCCCCCCCC
>NW_020702933.1:0-2120 GCF_002925995.2 Terrapene triunguis | reverse complement strand
CCCCCCCCCCCGCCCACAGAACATGAAAACCACCTCCCAGACTGACCAGGGCAACTAGTGACTGCACTGTGTATGTGTCCTGATGCTGGACCTGCCCCCGCCTCTGTACCCTGCTAAAGGTGACTGTCCTGTCCAATTACCAAGCCCCTTCCCCCCCTTCAGACAGACTCTCCTCCAAAAGAAAATCATGGAAACAGTAATTAACAGAAACGAATATTTTATTATGAACCACACATGAAACGAGGGGTGGTGAAACTTGGACGGGGGCTTGTGTGAGGTGTGTAGGAAAGGACTTTTCAAATTTTGGGGAATGAGAGCCCAAGAGTGCTAGAGCAGTCTGCACTGGTTGACTGAAAGTTTTAACGACCCTTGCCGCCCCTCCTTCTTTGGACTTTGGGTGAGGGGGGTGTGGGACTTGGTGGCGGGGGAGGGCGGTTAGAGAGAGACCGCAGCGGGGCTCTGTCCTCCTGCCTCCGGTCTTGCAGAACATCAACAAGGTGCCGGAGCGTGTCCGTTTGCTCCCTCATTAGTCCAAGCAGCGTTTGAGTCGCCTGCTGGTCTTCCTGACGCCACCTCTCCTCCCGTTCCATGATTGCTCGGTGCATTTCGGACAAGTTCTCCCTCCACTGTGTCTGCTGGGCTGCCTGGGCTCGGGAGCAGGACATTAGTTCTGAGAACATGTCCTCCCGCGTCGTCTTCTTCCTCCGCCTAATCTGCGCTAGCCTCTGTGAGTGTGATGCCAGGCTGGGTTGGGAGACAGTCGCAGATGTGTCTGTGGGAATGGGAAAAAGGGAGTGAATTCCTGAGACAGATAAATGAAGTTGTGAACAAAGAACATAGTCTTTCTCTGTGAACAAGACCATGCACTGCACCTCTCACATGCGCACTCAGGACAAGGTCGAATTTTCGGACCTCGCCTTCAGTGCCTGGGGTTTTGCAGTGGCGATCTGAGAAGCGGGGCAGGACACCTCAACTTGTGTAGCAGGCAAACATGGTAAGCCATAGACTTGTGGCTGCTTAAAACTTTAATAGTAGCACTGGCCTCTTTTCACATTGAAAGCAAAGCCAGTCTCTGCTGCCAGCAATCCGGCAAGCATGAACTCTGCCCCTGTCCCACCCCCTCGCGGCTCTCCCAGGGAAAGATCCCTGTATGCTGCCCCTCTCCCGCCTCCACCGCGTCGCTGTAAAGCAGTCCCAATACTAACATTCCCCTCCCTAATTCAAAGCAGGGCATCATGAGCGACATCACCCTGATGAGGATCTCGGACAGCGAGAAGGAACGCATGCTTAGGGAAAGCATGCAAAAACCAGGGCCGTATGCCGCCATGCTTTGCCGTGCAATGATCCCTGAGTATTTGATTGTCTCCTGGCGAGGAAACGTCTCGTACCATGGAGGACCCAATAAAATCGCTCTCCCCAGGAACCTGATGACCAGGCTTGAACATTACCTGCGGGAGACCTATGTTGAGATCTCCCATGAGGATTTCGTCTCTATCCCCGGACATATAGACCGGATTTTGGTGTAGCTGCACTGGCAGGGACTAAAGAGTGGAGCGTCTTGGGCAGCAGAATCATGAAAAACCGGACATTGTTAGATTTTTTTTAAATAGTTGGGACTAAAAATTTTATCGCCTAAGGCAAAGAAATCATGAAAAACCCATTGTTAATATTATAAATATTCCAGTTCTGTTAAAAATAAAAGTTTAGATGTTTAAATCACTTCAAGAAAAACCCATTGTTAATATTTTAAATATTCCAGTTCTGTTAAAAATAAAAGTTTAGATGTTTAAAGCACTTACTGCTTGATCCTTCCCCTGATTCTGTGTCCGGGGTAACGGCTGGGGACGGTTGGTAGGGGATCTCGGTAAGGGTGATGAAGAGCTCCTGGCTGTCGGGGAAATCAGCGGTGCAAGCGCTGTCGACTGCCTCGTCCTCCTCATCTCCTTCCTCATCTTCCCCGTCCGCTAACATGTCCGACGAGGAACCGGCCGCGGACAATATCCCATCCTCAGAGTCCACGGTCACGGGTGGGGTAGTGGTGGCGGCCGCACCTAGGATGGAATGCAGTGCCTGGTAGAAACGGGATGTGTGGGGCTGGGATCCGGAGCGTCCGTTTGCCT
>NW_020702932.1:0-2811 GCF_002925995.2 Terrapene triunguis | reverse complement strand
TAAGATTCAAATTATTTAAGATGTCTTTTCTGATAAACTTAATTCTGCTCCTTTTCAGAGAGCAGCTAATTTTGTCTACTTGAAGATACATTTCAAAAACCACTTCTTTACCTCTGCAAAAGAAAAAAAATGTTCTTGGAGATACTAGCTTGCAAAGCATTAAGAGATTAATAAGACATCCAGATACAGCAATGCATTCATATGTAGATACACGGTGGTGGTTTGCTTTTAGTAAAACACACCCTAGACATGTGTGAATATTTGTAATATTTTTGGTAAGGATAAAGCCTACAACAGTTTTTTCAAGTAGGAAAAATACCTGTTACTAATATCTGTGCTGAATCATGTATTTAAGAGAGTAAAATTTGTGCTTATGCTTGTAGACTCGATAAGATGTAAATAAATAATGGGTTAGATTTAGACTTTTGTCTTGCCCTGTGTAAGCACAGTACCCCCAGTGCAGCTCAGGGAAGAAATTGTGACTTGGGGCAGGTCCTCAGCCTGGTATAAATTGTCATAGCTCCATTGAAGTCAATGAGGATTTATCCCAGAGAGTAATATTTCTTCCCTGTACTCATCCCTTGCTGAGTAATTTGTATAACATTTTACGGGGCACATCATATTCCTGTGCTGGCTAACACGTTGCATGGGAAAGCTTCTGCCTGCTCCCCACTCCTGTCTATTCACTTTCCATCCACTTGAGTAGGAGCAGCCCCTCAGAACTTGCTCTCTCCCCTCCCCCCCCAATCTTCCACACACACAAACTAAGCAGACTAGATAGCTGTGAAGGGGCACTTTTGGCTGTCATTTCCCTGAGTGGCGTTGTCAGGACCAATTACAGTTTGGTCCAAAATATTTGATTCAATCACCTTTCACATATTCTCCCCTCCTGCCCCCTTCTTGTTAGTACATTCTATACCATGTTGTTAAAAATAATAATTTGTTTGTAAGTAGTTCCTCTTGCTAAAGCAGTGGGTTCTCAAACTTTTGTACTGGTGACCCCTTTCACATAGCAAGCATCTGAGTGCGACCCCCCTTATAAATTAATAACATATTAACACCATTATAAATGCTGGAGGAAAAGCAGGGTTTGGGGTGGAGGCTGACAGCTTATGACCCCCCAAGTAATAACCTTGTGACCCTCTAAGGTGTCCCGAACTCCAGTTTGAGAACCCCTGTGCTAAAATAATACCGTCCTTCTTCGAGTAATTGCTTATGTCAATTCTAATTAGGCGTGTGTGCGCCATGCGCACGGCAGTGGAAAGATTTTTGCAGTACCTGTTGGGTCAATCCAGGTGCCCCTTGGAGTTGCACCTCCATTTTGCTGAATCCAGGGTCCTGCTGACCCGCCACCACTTCATTTCCTTCATACTACCTGTGACGGTTAGCCAGAACACTTATCTCTTGCTTCGGCAAGCCTTTTCTGTCTCTAAAAAGTTTTTTCCTGTAAATAGTTAGTTTGATATAGTCCTAGTAGTTGTTAGTTAGTTAGTTAGTTAGTTAGCTCTCCGTAGAAGTTCATCTGGGGGTACTCCCTCTTCCCTATCTTCTCCCCAATTACCGGGACATGCCTCAGTCCCTGGGGTTTAAACCCTGCACAGCGTAGGGCAAGTCTGTGCCCAGGAGTGACCCTCACACTTCCTGCTTGAAGTGTTTGGGGGAAGCCCACCAAAAGGAACACTGTAAAATCTGCAGGGGATTTCGCCCTAGGACTCAGAAGGAGAGGGACCAGCGCCTCAAGATCGTTCTGGTGGAAGCTGCCCTCCATTCCCCACTGGGACCTGAGGTCAGCCGAGCCAACGCCGCGCACCTCGACATCGGTGCCCAGCGCTCCAGCACTGTCGCGGCATGAGTCAGCAGCGAGGAAGGACTCTGCCAGAGACCCTCGGTACCGGCAAACTTCTCTGCATATGGCAAGTGGGTGGCATCATTCACAGTCCATGGTGCCCCACAAGAAGAGGAAACCCAAAAGGGGCCACTCCCCATGCCTAGACCAGCACAGGAGTCCGCCGCCGTGAGACCCATGTCGGGCCACATATGCTTGGCACTGCCAGCTAGTGATCCATAGATTCCTGCCCTAGCACGGGACCAGTCTAGTCAGGGCCCCCCAGCACTCCCCTCTCTGGGAAGGTCACAACTTCCTGCAGTTGCTTTTCACACCAGAGATGTTTGAGGGTGCCAGGGATCTCATTGCCTTCACGGCGCTGCCTTCTCCTCCTACGTGCGACAAGACACCATGCTCCGTCTCAGAGGCACCTGCAAGACCCTCAGTGCTGTCTAAAGCAGGGGTGGGCAAACTGGCCCGCGAGCTCCCACTGGGGAGCGGGGTCTGGGGCTTGCCCCGCTCTGGTGCTCCAGCCGGGGCGCAGGGTGTGGGGGGGTGGGGCGCACCACACGGCTCCCGGAAGCCGCAGCATGGCCCCGCTCCGGCACTGCAGCCAGCGGTCAGGGGCCGCACCACAGTTGTAGATTTGATATAACTGATGAATGCAGAGAGTGGTGAATCATGTTGTAGCACCATTTGCAGGCTAGGTCATGACTGGATTTTGGCTGTGAAAACATTTGCTAACTACCAGTACTCCAGCAGAATAGTGTTGGTGACACTGGTATGACTGCAGGGAGGGTCAGAGGAATACTTGATTCAGATTGCTTCAGCAGCATGACCTATTACGCATGTTCTTTAAAGATGCATGCTTTGCATCTTTCATTTCTCAACTCTGTTTTTTTTTCCTCCAATTTAAATAGCAATACTGTAATTCTGACTCAGTGAGAGAAGAAACATGGGAGGAAGAGTGATAGGAGAGAGGCAAT
>NW_020702931.1:0-5949 GCF_002925995.2 Terrapene triunguis | reverse complement strand
CCCTACATTTGAACCCTAAAGTTCAAAGTGGGGATCCAGCCTTGACATGGTGGCATAGCGGTGGAGATCGTTTTAACCCAAAAGCCAGTAAGAGATTTTTTTTTTCCTTCTAGCTGCTTGGAGAGCAGAGCTGAAGGTAGATGCATATCTTATCTCTCCTTGCCTGAAGGCAGAGGTGTTAAGTTTTTTTTAACGAGGTCCTTTGTTAAGAGAAGGGTTCAAAGGGAGCAAACTTTGACTGACTGGTAAAGATCATTTACAAGTTGAATTGTTTTTTTTTTTCCTTTTTACATCCTCGGGAGTAGCTTGTTAGAAAGTCTCTGTTAACTCAGCAGCAGCCAGAGCTAAGTACCATCCCAGTTTCAGTCAACTGCAGAGGGTGTGACCCAGCACAAGAAAACAGGAAAATGACTGCCAAAGAAGTAACTAACAAAATAGAACTGGCCAGACTAGAAGCAGAAGAAAACGAGAGAAAACATCAGAGACTGCTTGAAATTAAAAAACTCGAGGAAAAAGCCAAACAGGAGGCCCATGAAAGAGAAGAAAAAGCCAAACAGGAGGCCCATGAAAGAGAAGAAAAAGCCAAACAGGAGGCCCATAAAAGAGAGATGGAGCTGAAAGAAAAAGAGATGGAACTGGAAGCAGCAAGGACTAGGCAGGATGCAGCAGACCATCCTAACAACTCCTCTCCAGGTACCACTTCCCATCCCAGGAAATTCCCCACCTACAAGGCAGGCGATGATACTGAGGCCTTCTTAGAAAATTTTGAAAGGGCCTGCCTTGGATACAACATCCCTCTAACCCAGTACATGGTAGAGCTGAGGCCGCAGCTCAGTGGACCCTTAGCAGAGGTGGCGGCTGAAATGCCTAAGGAACACATGAACAGTTATGAACTTTTTAAAAACAAGGCCAGACTCAGAATGGGGCTAACACCCGAGCATGCCCGTCGGCGGTTCAGAGCCCTGAGGTGGAAACCAGATGTGTCATTTACCCGGCATGCCTACCACATTGACAAAAATTGTGATGCCTGGGTATCAGGAGCAAATGTTAAATCTCTGGAAGATCTGCTTTCCCTAGTAAAAATGGAGCAGTTTTTAGAGGGTGTTCCTGAGGAAATAGAAAGGTACATCCTAGATAGGAAGCCCAAAACTGTAACCGAGGCGGGGGAGATTGGAGCCAAATGGGTGGAGGTGACAGAAAAGAAAAAAGCTAGTAGCAGTTGGAGCGAATATCAGAAGGGGCAAGCCGAAACAAAACCTTATCACCGGGGACAACCCAAGGCCCCACCCACCTCCCAAGGGAAACCCCAGACGCCTTCTCACCCCACCCCACCAGTCTCCACCAACCAACATCGCCCCGGTGATACCTTAGCAGGGCGATGTTTTAAATGTAATGAACTGGGGCATATAAAGGCTCACTGCCCCAAGAACCCTAACCGATTACAGTTCATTACACCCCAATCACACCAAAGATCCCCAGACCCAGATGCCTCTCTCATACCCTCGGAGCGAAGGGAAACCTTGAGAGTGGGCGGAAAGAAGGTTATCGCTTGGAGGGACACTGGGGCACAAGTGTCAACTATCCACCAATCCCTAGTGGACCCCAAACTCATCAACCCGGAGGCTACAGTGACAATTCAACCCTTCGTGTCACAGTCTGTAACCTTGCCTACAGCCCAGTTGCATGTCCAGTACAAGGGCTGGGCAGGAATGTGGACTTTTGCAGTCTATGACAATTATCCCATCCCCATGCTGCTGGGGGAAGACTTGGCCAACCATGTGAAGCTAGCCAAGAGGGTGGGAATAGTCACCCGCAGCCAGGCTAAGCAAGCTTTCACCCCCATCCCTGTTCCTGAGCCGGATCCCCTGCCAACGACTGCAACAGCCGTAGTGGATCCAATCCCAGAGACCCAGCCAAAGCCAGTCCCAGAACCGGAACTGGCAACGCAACCAGCACCAGAACCATTGCCAGCACTGAGTCCAGCGCTTGCAACCCCGTCTACAACTCCAATGCCAGAGGGCACCAGCGAGCCTGAACTGGCGGAAGCACCAGATAACCCTACCCAAGAGGCTCAGCCAGAGCCTGAGATACCACATAGTGCACCAGAGGACAGCGGTTCACAGTCAATGAAAACAGCCCCAGCACCTGCATCGCTTCCAGAGGGACCAAGCCCCAGTCCACAGTCCAAGGAGGAACTGATGTCTCCAGCATCAAGGGAACAGTTCCAGGCCGAGCAGGAAGCAGATGACAGCCTTCAGAAAGCTTGGGCGGCGGCACGGAGCACCCCACCGCCTCTCAGCTCTTCTAATCGATCCCGGTTTGTTGTAGAAAAAGGACTTTTATACAAGGAGACTCTTTCTGGTGGGCACCAGGAAGACTGGCATCCTCAAAGACAGTTGGTAGTTCCCACTAAGTATCGGGTAAAGCTCTTGAGCTTAGCCCATGATCATCCCAGTGGCCATTCTGGGGTGAACAGAACCAAAGACCGGTTGGGGAAGTCCTTCCACTGGGAGGGAATGGGCAAGGACGTTGCTAATTATGTCCGGTCTTGTGAGGTGTGCCAACGAGTGGGAAAGCCCCAAGACCAGGTTAAAGCCCCTCTCCAGCCACTACCCATAATTGAGGTCCCATTTCAGCGAGTAGCTGTGGATATTCTGGGTCCTTTCCCAAAGAAGACACCCAGAGGAAAGCAGTACGTACTGACTTTCATGGATTTTGCTACCCGATGGCCGGAAGCTGTACCCTTAAGCAACACCAAGGCTAAAAGTGTGTGCCAGGCATTAGCAGACATTTTTGCCAGGGTAGGTTGGCCCTCTGACATCCTTACAGATTCGGGAACTAATTTCCTGGCAGGGAACATGAAAAACCTGTGGGAAGCTCACGGGGTGAATCACTTGGTTGCCACCCCTCATCACCATCAAACCAATGGTCTGGTGGAGAGGTTTAATGGAACTTTGGGGGCCATGATACGTAAATTCATAAATGAACACTCCAATGATTGGGACCTAGTGTTGCAGCAGTTGCTTTTTGCCTACAGGGCTGTTCCACATCCCAGTTTAGGGTTTTCACCATTTGAACTTGTGTATGGCCGCGAGGTTAAGGGGCCATTACAGTTGGTGAAGCAGCAATGGGGGGGTTTACGCCTTCTCCAGGAACTAACATTCTAGACTTTGTAAGCAACCTACAAAACACCCTCCGACACTCTTTAGCCCTTGCTAAAGAAAACCTAAAGGATGCTCAGGAAGAGCAAAAGGCCTGGTATGATAAACATTCCAGAGAACGGTCCTTCAAAGTAGGAGACCAAGTCATGGTCTTAAAGGCGCTCCAGGCCCATAAAATGGAAGCGTCGTGGGAAGGACCATTCACGGTCCAGGAGCGCCTAGGAGCTGTTAACTATCTCATAGCCTCCCCCACCTCCAACATAAAGCCTAAGGTATACCATGTTAATTCTCTTAAGCCCTTTTATTCCAGAGGATTAAACGTTTGCCAGTTTACAGCCCAGGAAACAGATGACGCGGAGTGGCCTGCAGGTGTCTACTACGAAGGAACAAGGAATGGTGGCGTGGAAGAGGTGAACCTCTCCACGACCCTGGGACGTCTGCAGCGACAGCAGATCAAGGAGCTGTGCACAAGCTTTGCACCGATTTTCTCAGCCACTCCAGGACGGACCGAACGGGCATACCACTCCATTGACACAGGTAATGCTCACCCAATTAGAACCCCACCCTACCGGGAGTCACCTCATGCCCAAGCGGCTATACAAAGGGAGATCCAGGACATGCTACAGATGGGTATAATCCGCCCCTCTAACAGTGCATGGGCATCTCCAGTGGTTCTAGTTCCCAAACCAGATGGGGAAATACGCTTTTGCGTGGACTACCGTAAGCTAAATGCTGTAACTCGTCCTGACAACTATCCAATGCCACGCACAGATGAGCTATTGGAAAAATTGGGACATGCCCAATTCATCTCTACTTTAGACTTAACCAAAGGGTACTGGCAAGTACCACTAGATGAACCCGCTAAGGAAAGGTCAGCCTTCGTCACCCAGGCAGGGGTGTACGAATTCAATGTACTCCCTTTCGGGTTGCGAAATGCACCCGCCACCTTCCAAAGACTTGTAGATGGTCTCTTAGCGGGATTGGGAGAATCTGCAGTTGCCTACCTCGATGATGTGGCCATTTTTTCTGATTCATGGACAGAACACCTGGAGCACCTGGGAAAAGTCTTCGAGCGCATCCGACAGGCAGGACTAACTGTTAAGGCTAAAAAGTGTCAAATAGGCCAAAACAGAGTGACGTACCTGGGGCACCAGGTGGGTCAAGGAACTATAAATCCCCTACAGGCCAAAGTGGATGCTATCCAAAAGTGGCCGGTTCCAAAGTCAAAGAAACAGGTCCAATCCTTCTTAGGCTTGGCCGGATATTATAGGCGATTTGTACCACACTACAGCCAAATCGCCGCCCCGCTGACAGACCTAACCAGAAAGAAACAGCCAAATGCAGTTCAGTGGACTGATGAGTGTCAAAAGGCCTTTAACCAGCTTAAGGCAACACTCATGTCTGACCCTGTGCTAAGGGCCCCAGACTTTGACAAACCGTTCCTAGTAACCACAGATGCTTCCGAGCGAGGCGTGGGAGCAGTTTTAATGCAGGAAGGACCGGATCAAGAATTCCATCCTGTCGTGTTTCTCAGCAAGAAACTGTCTGAGAGGGAAAGCCACTGGTCAATCAGCGAAAAGGAATGCTACGCCATTGTGTACGCGCTGGAAAAGCTACGCCCATATGTTTGGGGACGGCGTTTCCAACTACAAACAGACCATGCTGCGCTACAGTGGCTTCATACCGCCAAGGGAAATAACAAAAAACTTCTTCGGTGGAGTTTAGCTCTCCAAGATTTTGATTTTGAAATACAACACATTTCGGGAGCTTCTAACAAAGTGGCTGATGCACTCTCCCGGGAAAGTTTCCCAGAGTTAACTGGTTAACAATTGTTCTTGGAATGAAACATATTGTTAGTTTTTATATAATCAGTAGTATGTCTAAAGGTACATGTGTCTTATTAACTCTGTTTTCTCCTAAAACTCCAGGAAGAAATCACAGCCAGTGTGGAACCGAACGTCCAACACTATCTGTGATTTGGGGGGCGTGTCATAACTATGAAGGGAAGGGTAACAGCTCTCTGTGTACAGAGACTCCAAATCCTTTTACCTGTAAAGGGTTAAGAAGCTCGGGTAACCTGGCTGACACCTGACCCAAGGACCAATAAGGAGACAAGATACTTTCAAATCTTGGGGGGGGGAAAGGCTTTTGTGTGTGCTCTTTGTTTTAAGGGGTGGTTCGCTCTTGGGACTGAGAGGGACCAGACATCAATCCAGGTTCTCCCCATCTTTCTAAACAAGTCTCTCCTATTTCAAACTAGTAAGTAAAAAGACAGCAAGGCGTCTTAGATTTACTTTGTTTTCTCAACTTGTAAATGTACCTTTTTACCAGAGTGTGTATCTTTGTTTGCTGTACTTTGAACCTAAGACAGAGGGGGGTCCTCTGAGCTCTTTAAGTTTGATTACCCTGTAAGCTATTTTCCATACTGATTTTACAGAGATGATTTTTACCTTTTTCTTTAATTAAAAGCCTTCTTTTTTAAGAACCAGATTGATTTCTCCTTGTTTTAACATCCAAGGGGGTTTGGATCTGTATTCACCAGGAGTTGGTGAAAGGAGGGTGGAAGGAAGGAGGGGGGATGGTTAACTTCTCCTTGTTTTAAGATCCAAGGGGGTTTGGATCTGTGTTCACCAGGGAATTGGTGAAAGGTTTCTCAAGGCTTCCCAGGGAGGGAATTCTTGTGATGGTGGCAGCGGACCAAAGCTAAGCTGGTAAATAAGCTTAGAAGTTTTTATGCAGGCCCCTACATTTGAACCCTAAAGTTCAAAGTGGGGATCCAGCCTTGACA
>NW_020702930.1:0-11840 GCF_002925995.2 Terrapene triunguis | reverse complement strand
ATGACCTCTCGAGGTCCCTTCCAGTCTTAGAATCTATGAATCACGGGAAGTGGGACAGGACCCAGAATGCCCTGCACTCCCCGCACCTTTCCCACAACCCACAGCACCAGAATGGGAAGAGGTCCTCTGTGGGATAGCTGCCCACAGTGCACCGCTCCCAATGCCGCTGCAAGTGCCGCAAATTTGGCCACGCCAGTGCACTGGCAGCTGTCAGTGTGGACAGACTGCAGCGCTTTCCCTACTGCGCTCTACGAAGGCTGGTTTAACTCAAAGCGCTCTACGTTTGCAAGTGTAGCCATGCAAAAGCTTCTGCTTCCAGAGCCTGTATATTTTCTTATTCCCACCCCTCAAACCCTTAAGTAGCATATGAAAACAAGAGCTTTGTTTCTAAGGTGCTTATTCCCCCACTTAAATTGTTGACTGTAATACCATCATCATTTCCAGAGCAAGACCATTACAGTGTCACAAAAAGATTTACGAGTCTTCACAAGAGGAGTGTAGACAATAGTATAACACCTCACCCTTCTCTAGCATGGTTCATCCAAGAAATTCAAAGTTTGCAAAAATCAATGCTGAATGCTGGACATTTTTCCTGTGAAATATATGGCTCTCCATTCTCAGGGACTGTTTGTTATTTTTGATACCGAGATGAGTGAGGAAAAATCATTTAAAATGGTTTCTGAACATGCCAGAAGGCAAGGCTTACACAGAAGATGTGCGTTTCGGATAATGTCGACGATGAGCCAGGCACTTTCCAAACAGAAATAAGACACAACCCCTACTCCAAGGAGCTTACAATTGAGACCTATTCCAAGCTCTGCCACTGACTTGCTCTGTGACCTTGGGCAGGTCACTTCCCACCATGTGTCTCAGTTTCTCCAGCTGTAAAGTGGAAATGATGCTTACCCACCTTTGTAATCACTGAGAATTGTGCATAAGTAGTATTACCACTGCATTAACTACTTTTTCACACTATATAATAAAGTTATAGATTTGGCTCCACAAGGAAGTTTAACAAAGCAAAACCTTCACTAATTCAAACTAATGACTGACTGAGACTCCTTGCACATTAACACATTAGAGCAAAGATAAACACCAAAGATACTGCATCAAAGTGTACTCTGCTCATGTATAATATGAAAATATTTTATTGCTTGCCATATTGAAATCTATTTTGTGAATAATGAAGGCTTATTAAATGAAGACCTCCCAAACATTCATATTACATTTTCAGGAATTTCAAGATAGACCATTGGGGTTTTTGGAAGAATTATTAGGTTTGTGGATTAGTAGAGTGAGAATTAGCAAGACTCGACTATATTTAGATTTTCCAAAAATTCAGAGTCAGGAGTGTAAGTGTTTTGGTGCAGGCACATCTATTTTGTCCATCTGCACACCACCTACCATGCTGTGATTACTTAATACACTATAATTCAGTCACGAGGCCCAACCAAAATGTGCTTGCAGAACACAACTTACCAAAAGTTTTTTTTTAAAGTGTTGGTAACTAGAAAAATTCAACCAAATCAAAGTATCAGATTGTGAATCACAATAGGACATACCTATAACAGGACACAGACTTGCTTTGGAACTGGATCACTTTTGAAGCATTTGAGATTCCACACCTGAAGATGGATAGTGGAACAGACAACACAAGAACCTAGGAGACAGCCTTGGAGGGAGGAATGTCACTTATGGGAGTGAATTTAACAGTTCTAAAGGCTTTGATATAGGTTGCCAGGAGCTAAACAATCTCTCATGCTTAGCACTTTTGTAGTAGTTTATATCTTCAAAGCACTTTAAAGAAATGTGTTAATCCTAGCGACACCCACGTGAGGAATGTGTTCTCCCATTTTAAGGAATAGGTTTAAACTAGGATACAAAGATATATTTTTAAAAAATGCTAGCTAAAACATTTTAAGTAACGTGTTTGAAAACTAGTGTAGACAGGGCAAGCTGTATGTTAACACGTTACCTGGTTGCGACAAATTCTAGGGTAGACAAGCCCTTATTGGGGGAGGGGGAAAGGTGGAGAGGTTAAGAGTTTTGCCCATGGAATTAGAATGCTAAGGATCCTGACTCGCGGTCCTGTGCTCAGGTCCCCTCTATTTACAGAGCACAATATACTGTAATGTACACTTTATCTCCCAATTCTCATGAACAAGGGAAGAGGTAGGTCTTTTTAAACACAGCTGCAGCTAACCTTAGTTGGCTATAGACAACTCTTCTCATTGTTCATTTCTTCTATATTTCAGGGCTGGTCTACACTAATGCGGTAAGTCGATCTAAGTTACGCTAGTTCAGTTACGTAAATTATGTAACATAGGTTGACTTACAGCATTCGCTACACTATGCTACATTGATGGGAGACACTCTCCTGTCGACATAGCTTCTACCTCTTTGGGAGGTGCAGTACAGATGTCAGCGGCAGAGCACTCTCCCATCAAGTTAGTGTGTCTTCATCAGACCTGCTAAATCAACACCGCTGCATCGATCACAGCAGTGCTCATTTAGCCAGTAGTGTAGACATGGCCATTGACTGCTACATCAATACAATTTTTTAGGTGGGGGTTAAGTAAAGTTATAGGTCCGAGAACATAAACTACACAGGTTTTTCAGATGTCTGCTTTGCTTCCTATGTTGCTTCAAAGGTTGTTGTGTTAATTGTTTTTGCCCCCAAAGAAAAGAAATCATAGAATATCAGGAGTTGGAAGGGACCTCAGGAAGTCATCTAGTCCAACCCCCTGCTCAAAGCAGGACCAATCCCCAACTAAATCATCATCCCAGCCAGGGCTTTGTCAAGCCTGACCTTAAAAACCTCTAAGGAAGGAGATTCTACCACCTCCCTAGGTAACCTATTCCAGTGCTTCACCACCCTCCTAGTGAAAAAGTTTTTCCTGATATCCAACCTAAACTTCCTCCACTGCAACTTGAAACCATTACTCCTTGTTCTGTCATCTGGTACCACTGAGGACAGTCAATCCATCCTCTTTGGAACCCCTTTCAGGTAGTTGAAAGCATCTATCAAATCCCCCCTCATTCTTCTCTTCTGCAGACTAAACAAGCCCAGTTCCCTCTGCCTCGCCTCATAAGTCATGTGCTCCAGACCCCTAATCATTTTTGTTGCCCTCCGCTAGACTCTTTCCAATTTTTCCACATCCTTCTTTTAGTGTGGGGCCCAAAACTGGATACAGTACTCCAGATGAGGCCTCACCAATGCCGAATAGAGGGGAATGATCACATCCCTCGATCTGCTGGCAATGCCCCTACTTATACAGCCCAAAATGCTGTTAGCCTTCTTGGCAACAAAGGCACACTGTTGACTCATATCCAGCTTCTTGTCCACTGTAACCTCTAGATCCTTTTCTGCAGAACTGCTGCCTAGCCACTCGGTCCCTAGGCTGTAGCAGTGCATGGGATTCTTCCGTCCTAAGTGCAGGATTCTGCACTTGTCCTTGTTGAACCTCATCAGGTTTCTTTTGGCCCAATCCTCTAATTTGTCTAGGTCCCTCTGTATCCCACCCCTACTCTCCAGCATATCTACCATTCCTCCCAGTTTAGTGTCATCTGCAAACTTGCTGAGGGTGCAGTCCACGCCATCCTCCAGATCATTAATGAAGATATTGAACAAAACCGGCCCCAGGACTGACCCTTGGGGCACTCTGCTTGATACTGGCTGCCAACTAGAGATCGAGCCATTGATCACTACCAGTTGAGCCTGACGATCTAGCCAGCTTTCTAATCATCTTATAGTCCATTCATCCAGGCCATACTTCTTTAACTTGCTGGCAAGAATACTGTGGGAGACCGTATCAAAAGCTTTGCTAAAGTCAAGGAATAACATGTCCACTGCTTTCCCCTCATCCATAGAGCCAGTTATCTCGTCATAGAAGGCAATTAGGTTAGTCAGGCATGACTTGCCCTTGGTGAATCCATGCTGACTGTTCCTGATCACTTTCTTTTCCTTTAAGTCAGGGATCCCCAACGCAGTGCCCGCGGGCGCCCTGGCGCCCTCTGGGGCATCTAAATGCGCCCGCGTACTGGCCGGCGGAGGAGCATCCGCCGAAATGCCGACAAGCAGCGTCATCCAGAGAGGGCGCCGCTGAAATGCTGTAGATTTTCAGTGGCGACACCTCTGGATGACGCTGCTTGTTGGTGGCATTTCGGCAGCGACACCTATTGACGTTGCCGCTTGTCGGCGGCATTTCGGCAGATGCTCGTCCGCTGCCATGGTCCTCCGTGGCTCATCATCTGGTGCCTGCCAGACAAAAAAGGTTGGGGACCACTGCTCTAAGTGCCTCAGAATTTATTTCTTGAGGACCTGCTCCATGATTTGTCTAGGGACGGAGGTGAGGCTGACTGGCCTGTAGTTCCCTGGATCCTCCTCCTTCCCTTTTTTAAAAGATGGGCACTACATTAGCCTTTTTCCAGTGATCGGGGACCTACCCCGATCGCCATGAGTTTTCAGAGAATGTCTGTATGCCTCACAATGAAGGCAGACAGAAATGGGAAAGTGGGGAAATGGTAGGTTCTGTGAAGAGGGAATGGGGTTGAGTCAGGATGCAAGGGAGCCAGAGGAATAAAGGTTTGGGTGCTCCCTATTCAAGGCCACAGCCTGTGTCCCCACACAGGACCCCCTGCACATAACCCTCTTCCCCTCCCCCAATCCCATGTATATCCCTGGCCTCCCCCAACTCTATCAGTGAATTCCCCTGCCACCCTGCACATCCCTCTCACTTGCAAGTAGTTAGAAGCTGTTTCAGGTAGAACCCCAGGTTCTGAGTTTCCTTGTTAGTTGTTTCAGTGGTTTTACAACCATGTTTTCATCTAAAAAAATAAATAATTCTTTACCACGTTGCTGTGAAACACTCATAAAAAAGTAGGGAACTGTGAAGCTAACTATACACAAAAACTGTGATATGTGAAGTTAAAGAAAAAAAAAAAAAAAAAAAGTACTTTTGTTCTTGTCTACGTTGGCCAAAAATGTGTGTTTTTCAATTAAGTTAGCTTTAATATATAAAAAATGGAAACTAGGACAGATTACAAAGGATGAATATAGGCAAACAACACAGGAATGCAGGGGCAAGATTAGAAAGGCAAAGGCACAAAATGAGCTCAAACTAGCTACGGGAATAAAGGGGAACAAGAAGACTTTTTATCAATACATTAGAAGCAAGAGGAAGACCAAAGACAGGGTAGGCCCACTGCTTAGTGAAGAGGGAGAAACAGTAACAGGAAACTTGGAAATGGCAGAGATGCTTAATGACTTCAGACTTCTCGGTGAAGACCGAAACAAAGAAGGAATGCCTAACATAGTGAATGCTAATGGGAAGGGGGTAGGTTTAGCAGATAAAATAAAAAAAAGAACAAGTTAAAAATCACTTAGAAAAGTTAGATGCCTGCAAGTCACCAGGGCCTGATGAAATGCATCCTAGAATACTCAAGGAGCTAATAGAGGAGGTATCTGAGCCTCTAGCTATTATCTTTGGAAAATCATGGGAGACAGGAGAGATTCCAGAAGACTGGAAAAGGGCAAATATAGTGCCCATCTATAAAAAGGGAAATAAAAACAACCCAGGAAACTACAGAACAGTTAGTTTAACTTCTGTGCCAGGGAAGATAATGCAGCAAGTAATTAAGGAAATCATCTGCAAACACTTGGAAGGTGGTAAGGTGATAGGGAATAGCCAGCATGGATTTGTAAAGAACAAATCATGTCAAACCAATCTGATAGCTTTCTTTGATAGGATAACAAGTCTTGTGGATAAGGGAGAAGCTGTGGATGTGGTATCCCTAGACTTTAGTAAGGCATTTGATACGGTCTTGCATGATATTCTTATCGATAAACTAGGCAAATACAATCTAGATGGGGCTACTATAAGGTGGGTGCATAACTGGCTGGATAACCGTACTCAGAGAGTTGTTATTAATGGTTCCCAATCCTGCTGGAAAGGCATAACAAGTGGGGTTCCGCAGGGGTCTGTTTTGGGACCGGCTCTGTTCAATATCTTCATTAACGACTTAGATATTGGCATAGAAAGTACGCTTATTACGTTTGTGGATGATACCAAACTGGGAGGGATTGCAACTGCTTTGGAGGACAGAGTCATAATTCAAAATGATCTGGACAAATTGGAGAAATGGTCTGAGTTAAACAGGATGAAGTTTAACAAAGACAAATGCAAAGTGCTCCACTTAGGAAGGAAAAAAAAAAAACAGTTTCACACATACAGAATGGGAAGAGGCTGTCTAGGAAGGAGTACGGCAGAAAGGGATCTAGGGGTTATAGTGGACCACAAGCTAAATATGAATCAACAGTGTGATGCTGTTGCAAAAAAAGCAAACATGATTCTGGGATGTATTAACAGGTATGTTGTGAGCAAGACACGAGAAGTCATTCTTCCGCTCTACTCTGCTCTGGTTAGGCCTCAGCTGGAGTATTGTGTCCAGTTCTGGGCACTGCATTTCAAGGAAGATGTGGAGAAATTGGAAAGGTCCAGAGAAGAGCAACAAGAATGATTAAAGGTCTTGAGAACATGACCTATGAAGGAAGGCTGAAAGAATTGGGTTTGTTTAGTTTGGAAAAGAGAAGACTGAGAGGGGACATGATAGCAGTTTTCAGGTATCTAAAAGGGTGTCACAAGGAGGAGGGAGAAAACTTGCTCACCTTAGCCTCTAAGGATAGAACAAGAAGCAATGGGCTTAAACTGCAGCAAGGGAGGTCTAGGTTGGACATTAGGAAAAAGTTCCTAACTGTCAGGGTGGTTAAACACTGGAATAAATTGCCTAGGGAGGTTGTGGAATCTCCATCTCTGGAGATATTTAAGAGTAGGTTAGATAAATGTCTATCAGGGATGGTCTAGACAGTATTTGGTCCTGCCATGCGGGCAGGGGACTGGACTCGATGACCTCTCGAGGTCCCTTCCAGTCTTAGAATCTATGAATCACGGGAAGTGGGACAGGACCCAGAATGCCCTGCACTCCCCGCACCTTTCCCACAACCCACAGCACCAGAATGGGAAGAGGTCCTCTGTGGGATAGCTGCCCACAGTGCACCGCTCCCAATGCCGCTGCAAGTGCCGCAAATTTGGCCACGCCAGTGCACTGGCAGCTGTCAGTGTGGACAGACTGCAGCGCTTTCCCTACTGCGCTCTACGAAGGCTGGTTTAACTCAAAGCGCTCTACGTTTGCAAGTGTAGCCATGCAAAAGCTTCTGCTTCCAGAGCCTGTATATTTTCTTATTCCCACCCCTCAAACCCTTAAGTAGCATATGAAAACAAGAGCTTTGTTTCTAAGGTGCTTATTCCCCCACTTAAATTGTTGACTGTAATACCATCATCATTTCCAGAGCAAGACCATTACAGTGTCACAAAAAGATTTACGAGTCTTCACAAGAGGAGTGTAGACAATAGTATAACACCTCACCCTTCTCTAGCATGGTTCATCCAAGAAATTCAAAGTTTGCAAAAATCAATGCTGAATGCTGGACATTTTTCCTGTGAAATATATGGCTCTCCATTCTCAGGGACTGTTTGTTATTTTTGATACCGAGATGAGTGAGGAAAAATCATTTAAAATGGTTTCTGAACATGCCAGAAGGCAAGGCTTACACAGAAGATGTGCGTTTCGGATAATGTCGACGATGAGCCAGGCACTTTCCAAACAGAAATAAGACACAACCCCTACTCCAAGGAGCTTACAATTGAGACCTATTCCAAGCTCTGCCACTGACTTGCTCTGTGACCTTGGGCAGGTCACTTCCCACCATGTGTCTCAGTTTCTCCAGCTGTAAAGTGGAAATGATGCTTACCCACCTTTGTAATCACTGAGAATTGTGCATAAGTAGTATTACCACTGCATTAACTACTTTTTCACACTATATAATAAAGTTATAGATTTGGCTCCACAAGGAAGTTTAACAAAGCAAAACCTTCACTAATTCAAACTAATGACTGACTGAGACTCCTTGCACATTAACACATTAGAGCAAAGATAAACACCAAAGATACTGCATCAAAGTGTACTCTGCTCATGTATAATATGAAAATATTTTATTGCTTGCCATATTGAAATCTATTTTGTGAATAATGAAGGCTTATTAAATGAAGACCTCCCAAACATTCATATTACATTTTCAGGAATTTCAAGATAGACCATTGGGGTTTTTGGAAGAATTATTAGGTTTGTGGATTAGTAGAGTGAGAATTAGCAAGACTCGACTATATTTAGATTTTCCAAAAATTCAGAGTCAGGAGTGTAAGTGTTTTGGTGCAGGCACATCTATTTTGTCCATCTGCACACCACCTACCATGCTGTGATTACTTAATACACTATAATTCAGTCACGAGGCCCAACCAAAATGTGCTTGCAGAACACAACTTACCAAAAGTTTTTTTTTAAAGTGTTGGTAACTAGAAAAATTCAACCAAATCAAAGTATCAGATTGTGAATCACAATAGGACATACCTATAACAGGACACAGACTTGCTTTGGAACTGGATCACTTTTGAAGCATTTGAGATTCCACACCTGAAGATGGATAGTGGAACAGACAACACAAGAACCTAGGAGACAGCCTTGGAGGGAGGAATGTCACTTATGGGAGTGAATTTAACAGTTCTAAAGGCTTTGATATAGGTTGCCAGGAGCTAAACAATCTCTCATGCTTAGCACTTTTGTAGTAGTTTATATCTTCAAAGCACTTTAAAGAAATGTGTTAATCCTAGCGACACCCACGTGAGGAATGTGTTCTCCCATTTTAAGGAATAGGTTTAAACTAGGATACAAAGATATATTTTTAAAAAATGCTAGCTAAAACATTTTAAGTAACGTGTTTGAAAACTAGTGTAGACAGGGCAAGCTGTATGTTAACACGTTACCTGGTTGCGACAAATTCTAGGGTAGACAAGCCCTTATTGGGGGAGGGGGAAAGGTGGAGAGGTTAAGAGTTTTGCCCATGGAATTAGAATGCTAAGGATCCTGACTCGCGGTCCTGTGCTCAGGTCCCCTCTATTTACAGAGCACAATATACTGTAATGTACACTTTATCTCCCAATTCTCATGAACAAGGGAAGAGGTAGGTCTTTTTAAACACAGCTGCAGCTAACCTTAGTTGGCTATAGACAACTCTTCTCATTGTTCATTTCTTCTATATTTCAGGGCTGGTCTACACTAATGCGGTAAGTCGATCTAAGTTACGCTAGTTCAGTTACGTAAATTATGTAACATAGGTTGACTTACAGCATTCGCTACACTATGCTACATTGATGGGAGACACTCTCCTGTCGACATAGCTTCTACCTCTTTGGGAGGTGCAGTACAGATGTCAGCGGCAGAGCACTCTCCCATCAAGTTAGTGTGTCTTCATCAGACCTGCTAAATCAACACCGCTGCATCGATCACAGCAGTGCTCATTTAGCCAGTAGTGTAGACATGGCCATTGACTGCTACATCAATACAATTTTTTAGGTGGGGGTTAAGTAAAGTTATAGGTCCGAGAACATAAACTACACAGGTTTTTCAGATGTCTGCTTTGCTTCCTATGTTGCTTCAAAGGTTGTTGTGTTAATTGTTTTTGCCCCCAAAGAAAAGAAATCATAGAATATCAGGAGTTGGAAGGGACCTCAGGAAGTCATCTAGTCCAACCCCCTGCTCAAAGCAGGACCAATCCCCAACTAAATCATCATCCCAGCCAGGGCTTTGTCAAGCCTGACCTTAAAAACCTCTAAGGAAGGAGATTCTACCACCTCCCTAGGTAACCTATTCCAGTGCTTCACCACCCTCCTAGTGAAAAAGTTTTTCCTGATATCCAACCTAAACTTCCTCCACTGCAACTTGAAACCATTACTCCTTGTTCTGTCATCTGGTACCACTGAGGACAGTCAATCCATCCTCTTTGGAACCCCTTTCAGGTAGTTGAAAGCATCTATCAAATCCCCCCTCATTCTTCTCTTCTGCAGACTAAACAAGCCCAGTTCCCTCTGCCTCGCCTCATAAGTCATGTGCTCCAGACCCCTAATCATTTTTGTTGCCCTCCGCTAGACTCTTTCCAATTTTTCCACATCCTTCTTTTAGTGTGGGGCCCAAAACTGGATACAGTACTCCAGATGAGGCCTCACCAATGCCGAATAGAGGGGAATGATCACATCCCTCGATCTGCTGGCAATGCCCCTACTTATACAGCCCAAAATGCTGTTAGCCTTCTTGGCAACAAAGGCACACTGTTGACTCATATCCAGCTTCTTGTCCACTGTAACCTCTAGATCCTTTTCTGCAGAACTGCTGCCTAGCCACTCGGTCCCTAGGCTGTAGCAGTGCATGGGATTCTTCCGTCCTAAGTGCAGGATTCTGCACTTGTCCTTGTTGAACCTCATCAGGTTTCTTTTGGCCCAATCCTCTAATTTGTCTAGGTCCCTCTGTATCCCACCCCTACTCTCCAGCATATCTACCATTCCTCCCAGTTTAGTGTCATCTGCAAACTTGCTGAGGGTGCAGTCCACGCCATCCTCCAGATCATTAATGAAGATATTGAACAAAACCGGCCCCAGGACTGACCCTTGGGGCACTCTGCTTGATACTGGCTGCCAACTAGAGATCGAGCCATTGATCACTACCAGTTGAGCCTGACGATCTAGCCAGCTTTCTAATCATCTTATAGTCCATTCATCCAGGCCATACTTCTTTAACTTGCTGGCAAGAATACTGTGGGAGACCGTATCAAAAGCTTTGCTAAAGTCAAGGAATAACATGTCCACTGCTTTCCCCTCATCCATAGAGCCAGTTATCTCGTCATAGAAGGCAATTAGGTTAGTCAGGCATGACTTGCCCTTGGTGAATCCATGCTGACTGTTCCTGATCACTTTCTTTTCCTTTAAGTCAGGGATCCCCAACGCAGTGCCCGCGGGCGCCCTGGCGCCCTCTGGGGCATCTAAATGCGCCCGCGTACTGGCCGGCGGAGGAGCATCCGCCGAAATGCCGACAAGCAGCGTCATCCAGAGAGGGCGCCGCTGAAATGCTGTAGATTTTCAGTGGCGACACCTCTGGATGACGCTGCTTGTTGGTGGCATTTCGGCAGCGACACCTATTGACGTTGCCGCTTGTCGGCGGCATTTCGGCAGATGCTCGTCCGCTGCCATGGTCCTCCGTGGCTCATCATCTGGTGCCTGCCAGACAAAAAAGGTTGGGGACCACTGCTCTAAGTGCCTCAGAATTTATTTCTTGAGGACCTGCTCCATGATTTGTCTAGGGACGGAGGTGAGGCTGACTGGCCTGTAGTTCCCTGGATCCTCCTCCTTCCCTTTTTTAAAAGATGGGCACTACATTAGCCTTTTTCCAGTGATCGGGGACCTACCCCGATCGCCATGAGTTTTCAGAGAATGTCTGTATGCCTCACAATGAAGGCAGACAGAAATGGGAAAGTGGGGAAATGGTAGGTTCTGTGAAGAGGGAATGGGGTTGAGTCAGGATGCAAGGGAGCCAGAGGAATAAAGGTTTGGGTGCTCCCTATTCAAGGCCACAGCCTGTGTCCCCACACAGGACCCCCTGCACATAACCCTCTTCCCCTCCCCCAATCCCATGTATATCCCTGGCCTCCCCCAACTCTATCAGTGAATTCCCCTGCCACCCTGCACATCCCTCTCACTTGCAAGTAGTTAGAAGCTGTTTCAGGTAGAACCCCAGGTTCTGAGTTTCCTTGTTAGTTGTTTCAGTGGTTTTACAACCATGTTTTCATCTAAAAAAATAAATAATTCTTTACCACGTTGCTGTGAAACACTCATAAAAAAGTAGGGAACTGTGAAGCTAACTATACACAAAAACTGTGATATGTGAAGTTAAAGAAA
>NW_020702929.1:0-1058 GCF_002925995.2 Terrapene triunguis | reverse complement strand
CCCCCAGCCACATGGGTGTCACTCGCAGGCAGGTGTGGGGGTGTTGGCGGGTGTCCAGTGGGGTCCGCCTCCGCCCAGGAGAGTGGGATGGGAGTGGCAGGGGGTGTCACTGATGCAGGCTGTACCCCCTAATTCCGTGCCCCTGCCTTCCCCCCACAACGCACCTCTGGTTTCCAAGGTGACCGGCTCGGAGAACTCGCCCGCCACAGCCTTGTTACAGGCCTTGACGCGGAAATTCATGTACTTCATGTCGAACTTGAGGCCTGAGGGGAGTCGCCAGGGTTAGACGGGAGCAGGGGGCCCATGCCAGCGCTCAGCAGGGCCCCCCACAGCCAGCCCTCCGCCCGGCACCCTCCAGCACTTCCTACTAGGACAGGCTAGAACCGGAGTCGCTGGGATCTCCCCCCAGCCGGTGCCCCTGCTCCTGCCCCCCTCCCTACAGCGCCTCCTGCTGGGTGAGGCCGGGATTGGAGTAGCCAGGAACTGGCCCCACATCCAGTGCTCCTGCCCCGCTCCCTACAGCACCCCCTGCTGGGACAGGCTGGTATGGGAGTAGCCAGAGCTCCCCCCACAGCCAGTGCTCTTATCCCATTCTCTGTAAACACCCCCTTTGGGGTTGCAGTGAGTAGGCGCCCCCATTCCCCTCACCAGTTAGGGTGTACTCGGTCTGCTTGATGCCCTCGATCACCATCCAGGGCTGGTCCTCCTTCACCCGCGGGGGCCCCTCGAAGTTGGTCTTGCGGTACTCCAGGACGTAGTGGTCGATCTTGCTGTCCTCGTCGGGCATCCTCCAGACCAGCGTCACGCAGTTATCGGCCACCAGTGACTCGGCCATGTCGATCTCCGGGGCGCTGGGAACTAGACGAGAGGGTGAGAGCAAAGGGATGGCAGCCATGGTCCTTGTGTTCCCTCCCAAACCCCATCAGCCATGGCCCAACCTGGCCCCTCCAAAACCCCATCACCCCCCATCAGCCACGGCTTGGCCTGGCCCCTCCAAAACCCCATCACCCACCATCAGCCACGGCTCGGCCTGGCCCCTCCCAAACCCCATCACCCCC
>NW_020702928.1:0-5454 GCF_002925995.2 Terrapene triunguis | reverse complement strand
TCCTGTGTTGATATCACTCGGCTGCGTGCGTGTGTTCCCTCTGTGTGCAGTCCCAGCTCTGCAGATAGCTGACACAGCAAACCCGACGAGAACCCCCAATAACCACAGAGTCTAGTAAGATGCAAAGTCACTTCGGACTAGGTTTATTGCGATCTCGGACACAATTGCAGTTCCCCGTAGATTACTTAGTCTACCGGGCATACTACTAATAGATGCCTCTTGGCAAGGACCCGGCTCAGTGGCGGGACTTTCCACTGCCCCCGTGGCCGGACAAAGACACCACCCCAGGGATACATTTTTATACACAGGTACAAACAAGTTACACATCACTCCTGACGTATTGAGGTGCAACCCCTCTACGCAGCAAGGTACAACCCTTCTACGTAGTAAGGTGCCGCCTCTCATCTTGTACATGTTGGTTTGATCTATCCATCATTTTACCCTTTTGCCCCTGTCATTGGGATGGGTCGGCCTGTTCCATGTTATCTGTGGAATGTTCCAGTATAGGAGTGTTTTAATATCTAGTGTTCAGTACTTTTTAGGTATGTATCTTTTTGCAGCATCAGCCCTTTCCTTGCCAGCTTCTGTGAGCAGGGCCTGCCTCTAGCTCAGAGCTTAACTTTGCTTTATGTTAGCAAAGTCTTGACCATTACTTTAGTTCAGGCCTTAGGCCTCATACCAGGCCTCTGATACCAAGGTTTATCTCTCAGGGCCTCCTCTTACTACATTCCCCCACTTTTTGTCTTTTTAAGGGGAGGATGGTTACCCATCGTCCCGGGAAAGCATAATGCATGGACTAAAGATAACCCAGCGTGCTAAACACTGTTACGTGGTTATCTTATTTTACCATCCATACCCTTATGCCCCATCTGTCTCTTTAGTCTGCACATTCCCTCGTACGACTGAGGGACAGATTTTATTATCCAATTATTTTTTAGTCCCTTATGGTGGGCCTGGGAATGTTAGGCCCGGGACCATGACTGAGGAATGTAGTATTATGATTGAGCCTTAGAGGCACTCCCAAATAATTAATATATATGAATTATATGGATATGGCATATATATTTGTAGTGTGTATGGGCATATATGTATAGTATGTATGTGTACAGATGACACCACCTTATATCCAAGCATAACCATGTTTTTCCAGTCCAGTGTTGTACTTTGGTCCTTTTACTTTGGTGACACAGATAGAAACACACTCCTATTAGGGCAATTCTAGTTATTACCTGTCTCATCATTAGTAGTAGGCTGAGTGTTTTGAAATATTGGGATAGGGATTGTGATAGTGTGTCCCACAGTGCTATGTATATGCAAAGTAAAACAGAAATTTGGAGTAGTGACACTACCACTGAGGCCTTTATATATAAATATATTGTAATTAGTTACTACACAGTACTGTCCATTCATGTCATAGGTTACCCTTATGGCTGGTTGTCACCCTCTGGTAAGCTTTACTGGGCAGGAAACAGAAGTGGCTAGCTTCTTTGTTCCACTGGATGCGCGGCTTTGCGATACACCAGTAGTTGACATAGATCCAGTTCTTTCTTATGGATGCTGTCTTCCAGATAACCTACTGAATGGACAGTAACCAATTTATCAAATAGTGCTGTGTCAGGATTTAGTATTGGTACCCAGACACTGAACAAGATTGTTTTGAATAACATGTGCCTCAGTTAGGATGCAGTATCACTGACCCAAATTATGACTGGTACTAACAGGCCATTTGTTTACCCAATTTGTAGTTACTATGTAACTTTTTGTTTGTTTACCACTTTGTTTTTTCTTTGCCTTCACGTTGTTTGCTGCCATTTGTTTGTTGATTTTTACCTGTGTGTTGGTTAAACAGTTTAGCAAGGTTATGTATATTGTAAATGTTGTACAGCAATAATACAATACAGCAATAAGACAACAGTACAACAATAATACAGTAGTACAGCAATAATACAGTTGTTTTTACACAGTAACCAAGTTGAAATTAAATGATGGCTTATCCTGGTCCAGCTAGTGTTTTTTAGCTGATTGTTAACTTAATTGTCCATATATGGTAGAGGTGTATTTAACTAGTCTCTTATTTATAAAGCACTTCATTTTTCTGTTCTTGATGCTTGGGGGTTTCTTCACTGTATACTGATATCATCTGGTGTCTTCAGGGTGTGATATTTTCTGGTGTCTTTGGTCTGTGGGATGCAACTTAAACAGCTAGTTAGTTAACATAAAGGATTTTTGTTTTTGTTTTTTGTTAACAAAACTTAATACACAGTTTAACTTAGTTTGTTTACAATGTAATAAGAACAATGTAATAGGGACCAAGCCTTTTATAACACAAGCTATACTTTTGCAATTGTTGTATAGACATTCATTTTCATTTGAAGTGCATTACTAATATTTTTATACGAAATGTAATGCTTAACGTTTAAAATAAATGTTCACAATCTTCCATGAGAAGGTGTATTGCTTTCCCTTGCTGAACAATTTGTTTCAGCAAAGGAGGAGTTAACAGACTTTTTACCAAGCTTTTTAGAGTTAATTTGCTTGTGATACCAATTTCACTCTTGTTAACTGTTTAGAAGCACAACTTTAACAACCACTGCTTTCCATTAACATAACATAACAAAAGAAAAGCATAAAAAATAAAACCAACTATAAAATTAAACCAAAAGAAATTTTAAATACAGTACTTTGAGGGTATTTGAGGGTATAGTTTCATGATGCTTTGTTATGTTTGGGAGCCAAAGGTGGAAACCTGTTCAAATTGTTTGGTTAGCTTTATGCATAAATTGTTGTTTTAAAACATTTTGGTTATGATATTTTTATAACTATATTTAAAAGTGCAAACAACTTTATAAAAAGCCCAAAAAAGAAATGAACATTTTGTTAATATTATCTTTACCTTAATGTTGAAGGTTTCCCCTTACATTTTTTCTTTGAATAACAAATAAAAAAAAAACTTAAAAAACAAAACAAAACTGTGATTGATAAGAGAATTCTTTTTGTATGCAATTGCATTATTTGTTGAGGCAGAAATATATGTACATATATTTGTAACTGAAACCTTTTTGAACTTTGCACAAAAAATTGGTGTTAATAATACTACAATTATACCCCAACCATGATCTTAAAATAATGTGGTACCACATATATATAAATTTTTAAAAGGGTATAAAATTGATTTTTGTTGCAACAAAATAAAAATAATAAAAAATAGTAACGTGACACACCCAACATACAACACAAGACAACACACATGACATACAGGACAAACTTACAATTAACAACAAATGGTGCCAGAATTCTATTCATAAATATACAAAGTAAGGCAAACAAAAATAAAAAATAAAAAGGGTTATGCTTGAATAAACAAATTATTACCTTATTTAAAACTTGTTACATAAATTGTTAAAAATATATTAATATTTGCCAAATGTATTGTATTAATTTGGTAACAAGGAATTTTGCATTACTTTATATTTAACATTATTTTAAAACTCTGCTATATGGAAATAAGAAAAGCCCATGTTTCAAATATTAGTGAGTGGTTAGGATTAGAAGCAGAGTGTGCATTTCTGTTGCTTGGCAACCATATCTTCAAGAAAGTTAGGAGTAATTCCAGCTGTTGCATTCCTGAAGGGTTAAAATACTTAATTTACTGGATTTATTTAAAGTAAAGTTTTTACCTTGTTTTCTTTTTGTTTCTTGTTTTATTCTGTTTTCAATTGCTGTATGTTTTGGAGGTTTCTGTAAAAACTATAACTTTTAAGTTTTAAAACAAAGAGAGAGAGCAGAATTGAGGAGAGGCGGGGGAAAGGGGGGGGGGTGAAGAGCAACCTAGGAAGGTAGCGAGACCTGAGCCAAGAGAGATTAACTCTATCAAGATATTTGAAAGTACAGGCAGCAGCAGCAAGTTTAGCAAACTAAGAAAGCATATAAAGGACAAACTTAACCGGTATGTAAAAATATTTGAGAAAGAATGTTCTATTTTCAGATATGAGCGTGGAGTGTGGTTCCGTGGGTCAAAGCAGTTGGGAACCTGCACAGTTGGGAACCGCGTCCCTAGTTTTTATCCTGGCTTTGAGAGGAGAATGGGGGTAGTTACCTGATCTTGTAAAACCTGAATTTGTTCCCCCAATGTCTGTTGCTTTTGTGTGCATGCCAAATGGATGGCGGGAGTGCCCTTTTTTGCTGCAGTTAACTGGTTTTGGGCAACTCCATGTGTTAATGCATTAATTCTAGGTGTTAACCCACTTAATTTTGGTTTTTTACTTTGAAATTCTTTTTTATTCACTCCCCTGCGATCAAGTCGCAGCTCCTGTCTTCTAATGTGCTCTGTGAACTGTTCCATATTTTCCTTCATTTGATTTACCAATTCTGTGAAAGTATTGTTTGCTACTCTTTCCTTCTGTGCACTTACTTGTCCCGTTCTGACAGGCACCAGTCTAGGTCTCAGTTTAAGTTTAACTGGAACCTGGCTTTTATCATAAGGTAGTGGTTGCAATGCAGTGGACCCCGTTTCATCTTTTAATTTTACTAGGACCACCTTTTTCCATTTCTGTCCCCATTCTTCAGGCACTGTAAAAGTACTTGAAGAACACTGAACCCCAGGGGACAGTGCTTTTTGCTTCTGCAGGTTTTCTACAGCTGTTTCCAATTTTTTATTTTCCTGCTTCACTTGCTCGAGCATATCATGAGTTTGGACCGCCTGTTGCCCTGCTAACAGAGCTTGGGCTTTCCAGTGCTCGACTGCCCGGGTAAACTCTTCTACTTCTCCTGTTTTTTCTGTAACTTGTTTGGCCAGCATTCCACCATGCTGTCTAAGCCATCTCACTGCCAGAGACATAAGTTGCAGAATTCTTGCTTTTTTACATTTGTTACTGTTTCTCAGAGCCTCGGTTTCTACCATCGCTCTACATAAGCCAGTCCATGTTTCCCCACTCTCTTTTTTAAACTCATATGGACCCCCCTTACTGGCAATCCAGCGGGTCCAACAATTATCAAACTCCGTGGGGATCATAAGGGAGGGGATTAGGGGGTTCCCTAGCTCGAAGTTTACTGCCATGTTAGATAGCGATTCTTACCACGGCAGTTTTGCTTACTCACCAGATCAGCGGTCGGGGTCACCAGTGTTGTGAGATGCTACCGGTGTGGTGCTCTGCTTTCTCCTGTGTTGATATCACTCGGCTGCGTGCGTGTGTTCCCTCTGTGTGCAGTCCCAGCTCTGCAGATAGCTGACACAGCAAACCCGACGAGAACCCCCAATAACCACAGAGTCTAGTAAGATGCAAAGTCACTTCGGACTAGGTTTATTGCGATCTCGGACACAATTGCAGTTCCCCGTAGATTACTTAGTCTACCGGGCATACTACTAATAGATGCCTCTTGGCAAGGACCCGGCTCAGTGGCGGGACTTTCCACTGCCCCCGTGGCCGGACAAAGACACCACCCCAGGGATACATT
>NW_020702927.1:0-3345 GCF_002925995.2 Terrapene triunguis | reverse complement strand
GTGGGTGCTCAGTACCTCTCGCGGTTAAGCTCTTATTCTCCCAGGCTTGCTCTGTCTTATAAGGGCAAGAAAAGTTGTCCCATCCTCTTCTTCTAGACAAGCACCCCTTATAAGGACAATATCTGTATTTTGTTTGCTATTACTGCAGCTTTCCCATGTGTCTTGTAACAAAGCCCCAAACTTGGGTCAGATTCACGGATGTTCTGTGGCTAGGCTTTGTAGCTGCCTGGGGTAATTTAGGGCAGTGGTTCTCAACCAGGGGCACAGGTACCCCTGGGGGTACGCTGAGGTCTTCCAGGGGGTACATCAACTCATTTAGATATTTACCTAGTTTTACAACAGGCTACATAAAAAGCACTAGCAAAGTCAGTACAAACACAAATTTCATACAGACAATGATTTGTTTATACTGCTCTATATACTATACACTGAAATGTAAGTACAATATTTATATTCCAATGGATTTATTTGATAATTATATGGTAAAAATGAGAAAGTAAGCAATTTTTCAGTAATAGTGTGCTGGGACTCTTTTGTATTTTTATGTCTGATTTTGTAAGCAAGTAGTTTTTAGATGAGGTGAAACATGGGGGCCTGCAAGACAAATCAAACTCCTGAATGGGGTACAGTGGTTTGGAAGGATTGAGAGCCATTGATTTAGGGTTTCAAATGGCTCCATCCAAAACCAGATGAAACTTGGTGTGGGCTCAGTTTTGCTTCTGGTTTTGGGGTTCAATTGAACCTCAAAACAAATATGCAAATACATCCGAAAGAACCCCACTCTCCACACCCAAATGGTCACAGGTTGCTGAGTTTCATAGAGCTGCTAATCACAGAGAGGCAATAAAAAGAAGACTAAACAGGGTTATTCTTTCTTAGGGCTTGTCTTCATTACCGGGATAAGTCGACCTAAGTTATGCTACTCCAGCTAGGTGAATAAAGTAGCTGGAGTTGACGTAGCTTAGGTCGACTTACCACACTGTCTTCACTGCGCTGTGTCGATGGGATACACTCTCCTATCGACTTATCTTACTCTTTTGGGAGAGCTGGAGTACCGGGGTCGACTGGAGAGTGCTCTGCCGTCGATTTAGCGGGTCTTCACTAGACTAAATCGACACCCACAGCATCGATTGCAGCAGCGTCGATCTCCCCGTAATGAAGAAAAGCCCTTAGTCCCAATCCCAAGGCTCTGTCCACTACATGTCCTCGGTGTGATAGAGGTTTTGATAGCTTTTGAAAAGGAACACTTCCCTGAGCTAAAATTCGTAGCTAATTTTCTAAAGACTTGAACTCTTAAAACAATGTAATACAACTTTATATTAATAAAATAATAATAGAAATAACAAATAAGTAAGTTATGGAATACAGTCTTCCTTCAATTTGTGCAAGGTACTTATATGGCCTGTTACCTTAATACCTGAGAGCCTCACTATCTTTTATGTATTTATCCTCACAACATCCCTGTAAAGTAGGGAAGTGCTGTTATCCCGATTTTACAGATGAGAAATTGAGGCACAGGGAGACTAAAGACTAGATTTTTAAAGGTATTGATTTCAATGGGAGTTCAGTGCCTACATACTATTATATACCTGTCCCTAAATGACTTGCCAAATGTCACACAGGGAGTCTTTGGTAGAGAAAGGAATTGAACTCTGGTTTCCCAAGTCCCAGGCTAGCACCCTAGCCACTTTCTCTCCTTTGCTCCTCCTATTGTTTACTTTCAGTGTTCTACTGTCATAAAACTACATTGCTCCATTCAGCTTGCTTAGTTTACTGGGTCAGTGGCATCTCATGAAAAACTTTGGCACACATTATACTTAGAAATAACTTAGCAACATACTAACAGAGAAGGGTAAAGAATATGATTAGAGGCATGGGTAGTTACGAGGGACAGCGCCCATATTAAAAGTGATTTTAACAGTCAGGACTATTTAGATTGGAAAATGTAACTAAGAAGAGATAGGATACAGGCAAGAACATTACAGAGAAAGAGAGATAGGTATTCCAATTTCCTCGTTCCTCTAATAAAAAAGAATCAGATGTCACTCATAGGCAACACATTTGAAAAACAGATACTAGGACACACATTTTATACAATGTGCAGTTAACCTGTGGGATTCACTGCTGCAGGATATCACTGAGGCAAAGTTTAATAAGAATAAAAAAAATTGGGTGGTAAGTGCTTTATAAGTGATTATTAATATTTGTATTACAGCAATGACCCAACTGAGATTGGAATCCCATGGTGCTAGTCATTGAACAAACATTTAGAGCCAAACAACCCTGAATCTCAATAAACACAACAAAGCAAGGAGTGGGAGGATGAGAGGAAACAGAAGCACATAGAGAAGGAATTACCTGCCAAAGGCCACACAGCAAATCAGTGGCAGGGCTGGATATAAAATCCAGGTCTACTGACTCCCAAGCAAGTGCTCGGTTCTCTATGCCTTATGCTTACTGCATAGACAGACGAAAGGATTAAATACTAGTGCAGGATGAAGCATTGCCTAGCAATTAGAGCAGGAGTGAGAGTCAGCAGAACTGGATTAGTTTTCAGCTCCATCACTGACTAGCTGGGACACACTAGAAATGTTGAATGCTGTGCCTCAGTTTCCCCATTTGCAAACAGGGATAAAATCCTCACCTTTTATAAAGCACTTTTCAGATTATACAATGAAAGATGTTGTGTAAGTGCAAAGTATTATTAGGATATCATCTGCATGAATAATAACTACCCCAGTTACACTAGCTACAAGAAATGTACAAGGGCTGTAGTTCCTCCTTCAGGGTATAAGTTGATCACTTGCAGGAGCTGGGAAGAAATTTCTCCCAGTGGTATAATATTGTCCAATTAGGGGACTGGGGGTGGACTGGAGGTGAGCTTGCTTTCTTCTGAAATGTTCAACATCAATCATTTTCACAAGCAGGAGATCAGACCAGATAGATGTTTGGTCTGTTTTAATGTGACAAGTCTGACATTCTGAAAACAGCTCTGTTTCTGTATTCTCCTTTTCCTGGACTTTCCCCTCCTTTTTTTTATCTGGGGTTATTTGCATGAAAACAAGAGCCTTGTTTCATAAGAGATCATTGGCTCCTGCTGCTTATTCCCCACCTGAAGCCTCCTAATCCTCTCTCACTGTGATATTAGTCAATTCTACAGCAATCAGTTGTGATGTCACAAAGAGCATTTTGATCTTCAGGTAAAAGAATTTGCCTATCGCTTGTCTCACTGTGGCGCACGGACACCAGGGAAGATTAAGCACATTCACATGCATAAGAAAATCAACATGGGCATAGGAACTGGCTGGATAACCGTACTCAGAGAGTTGTTATTAATGGTTCCCA
>NW_020702926.1:0-3073 GCF_002925995.2 Terrapene triunguis | reverse complement strand
TGGGAACCATTAATAACAACTCTCTGAGTACGGTTATCCAGCCAGTTATGCACCCACCTTATAGTAGCCCCATCTAAATTGTATTTGCCTAGTTTGTCGATAAGAATATCATGCGAGACCGTATCAAATGCCTTACTAAAGTCTAGGTATACCACATCCACAGCTTCTCCCTTATCCACAAGACTCGTTATCCTATCGAAGAAAGCTATCAGATTGGTTTGACATGATTTGTTCTTTACAAATCCATGCTGGCTGTTCCCTATCACCTTACCACCTTCCAAGTGTTTGCAGATGATTTCCTTAATTACTTGCTCCATTATCTTCCCTGGCACAGAAGTTAAACTAACTGGTCTGTAGTTTCCTGGGTTGTTTTTATTTCCCTTTTTATAGATGGGCACTATATTTGCCCTTTTCCAGTCTTCTGGAATCTCTCCCATCTCCCATGATTTTCCAAAGATAATAGCTAGAGGCTCAGATACCTCCTCTATTAGCTCCTTGAGTATTCTAGGATGCATTTCATCAGGCCCTGGTGACTTGCAGGCATCTAACTTTTCTAAGTGATTTTTAACTTGTTCTTTTTTTATTTTATCTGCTAAACCTACCCCCTTCCCATTAGCATTCACTAGGTTAGGCATTCCTTCAGACTTCTCGGTGAAGACCGAAACAAAGAAGTCATTAAGCATCTCTGCCATTTCCAAGTTTCCTGTTACTGTTTCTCCCTCTTCACTAAGCAGTGGGCCTACCCTGTCTTTGGTCTTCCTCTTGCTTCTAATGTATTGATAAAAAGTCTTCTTGTTTCCCTTTATTCCTGTAGCTAGTTTGAGCTCATTTTGTGCCTTTGCCTTTCTAATCTTGCCCCTGCATTCCTGTGTTGTTTGCCTATATTCATCCTTTGTAATCTGTCCTAGTTTCCATTTTTTATATGACTCCTTTTTATTTTTTAGATCATGCAAGATCTCGTGGTTAAGCCAAGGTGGTCTTTTGCCACATTTTCTATCTTTCCTAACGAGCGGAATAGCTTGCTTTTGGGCCCTTAATAGTGTCCCTTTGAAAAACTGCCAACTCTCCTCAGTTGTTTTTCCCCTCAGTCTTGATTCCCATGGGACCTTACCTATCAGCTCTCTGAGCTTACCAAAATCCGCCTTCCTGAAATCCATTGTCTCTATTTTGCTGTTCTCCCTTCTACCCTTCCTTAGAATTGCAAACTCTATGATTTCATGATCACTTTCACCCAAGCTGCCTTCTACTTTCAAATTCTCAACGAGTTCCTCCCTATTTGTTAAAATCAAGTCTAGAACAGCTTCACCCCTAGTAGCTTTTTCAACCTTCTGAAATAAAAAGTTGTCTGCAATGCAGTCCAAGAATTTGTTGGATAGTCTGTGCCCCGCTGTGTTATTTTCCCAACATATATCCGGATAGTTGAAGTCCCCCATCACCACCAAATCTTGGGCTTTGGATGATTTTGTTAGTTGTTTAAAAAAAGCCTCATCCACCTCTTCCACCTGGTTAGGTGGCCTGTAGTAGACTCCTAGCATGACATCACCCTTGTTTTTTACCCCTTTTAGCCTAACCCAGAGACTCTCAACACTTCCGTCTCCTATGTCCATCTCTACCTCAGTCCAAGTGTGTACATTTTTAATATATAAGGCAACACCTCCTCCCTTTTTCCCCTGTCTATCCTTCCTGAGCAAGCTGTATCCATCCACACCAACATTCCAATCATGTGTATTATCCCACCAAGTTTCAGTGATGCCAACAATGTCATAGTTGTATTTATTTATTAGCACTTCCAGTTCTTCCTGCTTATTACCCATACTTCTCGCATTTGTATATAGGCATCTAAGATACTGGTTTGATCTTTCCTCCCGGTTTTGTCCTGACCCTCCTTTCTCTCTGCCAATATAGCCCACACTCCCTCTCGTCTCCGACCCATCTCCCAGGTCTCCATGTTCCCCACTTACCTGCGGGCTTTGCTCACCTGTCCCCGTCGAACCTAGTTTAAAGCCCTCCTCACTAGGTTAGCCAGTCTGTGTCCAAATAGGGTCTTTCCCCTCCTCGAAAGGTGAACGCCATCTCTGCCTAGCAGTCCTTCCTCAAATAGCATCCCGTGGTCTAGGAAGCCAAAGCCCTCCTGGCGACACCATCTTCGCAGCCAGGCATTCACCTCCATGATGCATCTGTCTCTGCCCGGGCCCCTACCTTTGACAGGAAGAATCGAAGAGAATACCACCTGCGCTCCAAACTCCTTCACCCGTACTCCCAGAGCCCTGTAGTCACTCTTGATCCGCTCAGTGTCACACCGCGCAGTATCATTTGTGCCCACATGGATGAGTAGCATGGGGTAGTAGTCAGAGGGCTGGATAATCCTCGACAATGCCTCCGTAACGTCTCGGATACGGGCTCCCGGCAGGCAGCATACCTCCCGAGATGAAATGTCAGGGCGACAGATGGGCGCCTCCGTCCCCCTCAGCAGAGAGTCTCCGACCACCACTACCCTACGTTTCCTATTCGCAGTGGTGGCAGCAGACCTCCCAGCCTTAGGGGTACGAGGCTTCTCCTCCTTTACTGTAGGGGGTGATGCCTTCTTTCCTGTATCAAGAAGAGCATAACGGTTACCTATTACCACAGCGGGAGGGTTCGGAGCAGGGGTGGAGCACTGCCTGCTGCCAGAAGTAACCAGCTGCCAGTGTCCACCCTGAGCCATCTCCTCCTCCACCAGTGGTGTATCAGCAGTCCTGTGTCCTGGGACAGCTACCTCAGCTGTCTCCACATGGACACTGTCCAGGAATTGCTCGTGGATTCGGATGCTTCTCAACCTAGCCACCTCCTCCTGTAGCTCTCCCACCTGCTGCCTGAGAGATTCCACCAGCAGGCACCTTTCACATTGGATGGTCCCCCCAGCCTGGATATCAGTAAGTGGAAATTGCAAGTTACAGTCTCTGCAAAACCACACCAGGATCTGGGTAGAAGCATCCATGCTCAGGCGCTCTGTCTGGCTACAGGCGCAGGTGGAGGAGACAGAAGCAGTGGGTGCTCAGTACCTCTCGCGGTTAAGCTCTTATTCTCCCAGGCT
>NW_020702925.1:0-6371 GCF_002925995.2 Terrapene triunguis | reverse complement strand
TGGGAACCATTAATAACAACTCTCTGAGTACGGTTATCCAGCCAGTTCCTATGCCCATGTTGATTTTCTTATGCATGTGAATGTGCTTAATCTTCCCTGGTGTCCGTGCGCCACAGTGAGACAAGCGATAGGCAAATTCTTTTACCTGAAGATCAAAATGCTCTTTGTGACATCACAACTGATTGCTGTAGAATTGACTAATATCACAGTGAGAGAGGATTAGGAGGCTTCAGGTGGGGAATAAGCAGCAGGAGCCAATGATCTCTTATGAAACAAGGCTCTTGTTTTCATGCAAATAACCCCAGATAAAAAAAAGGAGGGGAAAGTCCAGGAAAAGGAGAATACAGAAACAGAGCTGTTTTCAGAATGTCAGACTTGTCACATTAAAACAGACCAAACATCTATCTGGTCTGATCTCCTGCTTGTGAAAATGATTGATGTTGAACATTTCAGAAGAAAGCAAGCTCACCTCCAGTCCACCCCCAGTCCCCTAATTGGACAATATTATACCACTGGGAGAAATTTCTTCCCAGCTCCTGCAAGTGATCAACTTATACCCTGAAGGAGGAACTACAGCCCTTGTACATTTCTTGTAGCTAGTGTAACTGGGGTAGTTATTATTCATGCAGATGATATCCTAATAATACTTTGCACTTACACAACATCTTTCATTGTATAATCTGAAAAGTGCTTTATAAAAGGTGAGGATTTTATCCCTGTTTGCAAATGGGGAAACTGAGGCACAGCATTCAACATTTCTAGTGTGTCCCAGCTAGTCAGTGATGGAGCTGAAAACTAATCCAGTTCTGCTGACTCTCACTCCTGCTCTAATTGCTAGGCAATGCTTCATCCTGCACTAGTATTTAATCCTTTCGTCTGTCTATGCAGTAAGCATAAGGCATAGAGAACCGAGCACTTGCTTGGGAGTCAGTAGACCTGGATTTTATATCCAGCCCTGCCACTGATTTGCTGTGTGGCCTTTGGCAGGTAATTCCTTCTCTATGTGCTTCTGTTTCCTCTCATCCTCCCACTCCTTGCTTTGTTGTGTTTATTGAGATTCAGGGTTGTTTGGCTCTAAATGTTTGTTCAATGACTAGCACCATGGGATTCCAATCTCAGTTGGGTCATTGCTGTAATACAAATATTAATAATCACTTATAAAGCACTTACCACCCAATTTTTTTTATTCTTATTAAACTTTGCCTCAGTGATATCCTGCAGCAGTGAATCCCACAGGTTAACTGCACATTGTATAAAATGTGTGTCCTAGTATCTGTTTTTCAAATGTGTTGCCTATGAGTGACATCTGATTCTTTTTTATTAGAGGAACGAGGAAATTGGAATACCTATCTCTCTTTCTCTGTAATGTTCTTGCCTGTATCCTATCTCTTCTTAGTTACATTTTCCAATCTAAATAGTCCTGACTGTTAAAATCACTTTTAATATGGGCGCTGTCCCTCGTAACTACCCATGCCTCTAATCATATTCTTTACCCTTCTCTGTTAGTATGTTGCTAAGTTATTTCTAAGTATAATGTGTGCCAAAGTTTTTCATGAGATGCCACTGACCCAGTAAACTAAGCAAGCTGAATGGAGCAATGTAGTTTTATGACAGTAGAACACTGAAAGTAAACAATAGGAGGAGCAAAGGAGAGAAAGTGGCTAGGGTGCTAGCCTGGGACTTGGGAAACCAGAGTTCAATTCCTTTCTCTACCAAAGACTCCCTGTGTGACATTTGGCAAGTCATTTAGGGACAGGTATATAATAGTATGTAGGCACTGAACTCCCATTGAAATCAATACCTTTAAAAATCTAGTCTTTAGTCTCCCTGTGCCTCAATTTCTCATCTGTAAAATCGGGATAACAGCACTTCCCTACTTTACAGGGATGTTGTGAGGATAAATACATAAAAGATAGTGAGGCTCTCAGGTATTAAGGTAACAGGCCATATAAGTACCTTGCACAAATTGAAGGAAGACTGTATTCCATAACTTACTTATTTGTTATTTCTATTATTATTTTATTAATATAAAGTTGTATTACATTGTTTTAAGAGTTCAAGTCTTTAGAAAATTAGCTACGAATTTTAGCTCAGGGAAGTGTTCCTTTTCAAAAGCTATCAAAACCTCTATCACACCGAGGACATGTAGTGGACAGAGCCTTGGGATTGGGACTAAGGGCTTTTCTTCATTACGGGGAGATCGACGCTGCTGCAATCGATGCTGTGGGTGTCGATTTAGTCTAGTGAAGACCCGCTAAATCGACGGCAGAGCACTCTCCAGTCGACCCCGGTACTCCAGCTCTCCCAAAAGAGTAAGATAAGTCGATAGGAGAGTGTATCCCATCGACACAGCGCAGTGAAGACAGTGTGGTAAGTCGACCTAAGCTACGTCAACTCCAGCTACTTTATTCACCTAGCTGGAGTAGCATAACTTAGGTCGACTTATCCCGGTAATGAAGACAAGCCCTAAGAAAGAATAACCCTGTTTAGTCTTCTTTTTATTGCCTCTCTGTGATTAGCAGCTCTATGAAACTCAGCAACCTGTGACCATTTGGGTGTGGAGAGTGGGGTTCTTTCGGATGTATTTGCATATTTGTTTTGAGGTTCAATTGAACCCCAAAACCAGAAGCAAAACTGAGCCCACACCAAGTTTCATCTGGTTTTGGATGGAGCCATTTGAAACCCTAAATCAATGGCTCTCAATCCTTCCAAACCACTGTACCCCATTCAGGAGTTTGATTTGTCTTGCAGGCCCCCATGTTTCACCTCATCTAAAAACTACTTGCTTACAAAATCAGACATAAAAATACAAAAGAGTCCCAGCACACTATTACTGAAAAATTGCTTACTTTCTCATTTTTACCATATAATTATCAAATAAATCCATTGGAATATAAATATTGTACTTACATTTCAGTGTATAGTATATAGAGCAGTATAAACAAATCATTGTCTGTATGAAATTTGTGTTTGTACTGACTTTGCTAGTGCTTTTTATGTAGCCTGTTGTAAAACTAGGTAAATATCTAAATGAGTTGATGTACCCCCTGGAAGACCTCAGCGTACCCCCAGGGGTACCTGTGCCCCTGGTTGAGAACCACTGCCCTAAATTACCCCAGGCAGCTACAAAGCCTAGCCACAGAACATCCGTGAATCTGACCCAAGTTTGGGGCTTTGTTACAAGACACATGGGAAAGCTGCAGTAATAGCAAACAAAATACAGATATTGTCCTTATAAGGGGTGCTTGTCTAGAAGAAGAGGATGGGACAACTTTTCTTGCCCTTATAAGACAGAGCAAGCCTGGGAGAATAAGAGCTTAACCGCGAGAGGTACTGAGCACCCACTGCTTCTGTCTCCTCCACCTGCGCCTGTAGCCAGACAGAGCGCCTGAGCATGGATGCTTCTACCCAGATCCTGGTGTGGTTTTGCAGAGACTGTAACTTGCAATTTCCACTTACTGATATCCAGGCTGGGGGGACCATCCAATGTGAAAGGTGCCTGCTGGTGGAATCTCTCAGGCAGCAGGTGGGAGAGCTACAGGAGGAGGTGGCTAGGTTGAGAAGCATCCGAATCCACGAGCAATTCCTGGACAGTGTCCATGTGGAGACAGCTGAGGTAGCTGTCCCAGGACACAGGACTGCTGATACACCACTGGTGGAGGAGGAGATGGCTCAGGGTGGACACTGGCAGCTGGTTACTTCTGGCAGCAGGCAGTGCTCCACCCCTGCTCCGAACCCTCCCGCTGTGGTAATAGGTAACCGTTATGCTCTTCTTGATACAGGAAAGAAGGCATCACCCCCTACAGTAAAGGAGGAGAAGCCTCGTACCCCTAAGGCTGGGAGGTCTGCTGCCACCACTGCGAATAGGAAACGTAGGGTAGTGGTGGTCGGAGACTCTCTGCTGAGGGGGACGGAGGCGCCCATCTGTCGCCCTGACATTTCATCTCGGGAGGTATGCTGCCTGCCGGGAGCCCGTATCCGAGACGTTACGGAGGCATTGTCGAGGATTATCCAGCCCTCTGACTACTACCCCATGCTACTCATCCATGTGGGCACAAATGATACTGCGCGGTGTGACACTGAGCGGATCAAGAGTGACTACAGGGCTCTGGGAGTACGGGTGAAGGAGTTTGGAGCGCAGGTGGTATTCTCTTCGATTCTTCCTGTCAAAGGTAGGGGCCCGGGCAGAGACAGATGCATCATGGAGGTGAATGCCTGGCTGCGAAGATGGTGTCGCCAGGAGGGCTTTGGCTTCCTAGACCACGGGATGCTATTTGAGGAAGGACTGCTAGGCAGAGATGGCGTTCACCTTTCGAGGAGGGGAAAGACCCTATTTGGACACAGACTGGCTAACCTAGTGAGGAGGGCTTTAAACTAGGTTCGACGGGGACAGGTGAGCAAAGCCCGCAGGTAAGTGGGGAACATGGAGACCTGGGAGATGGGTCGGAGACGAGAGGGAGTGTGGGCTATATTGGCAGAGAGAAAGGAGGGTCAGGACAAAACCGGGAGGAAAGATCAAACCAGTATCTTAGATGCCTATATACAAATGCGAGAAGTATGGGTAATAAGCAGGAAGAACTGGAAGTGCTAATAAATAAATACAACTATGACATTGTTGGCATCACTGAAACTTGGTGGGATAATACACATGATTGGAATGTTGGTGTGGATGGATACAGCTTGCTCAGGAAGGATAGACAGGGGAAAAAGGGAGGAGGTGTTGCCTTATATATTAAAAATGTACACACTTGGACTGAGGTAGAGATGGACATAGGAGACGGAAGTGTTGAGAGTCTCTGGGTTAGGCTAAAAGGGGTAAAAAACAAGGGTGATGTCATGCTAGGAGTCTACTACAGGCCACCTAACCAGGTGGAAGAGGTGGATGAGGCTTTTTTTAAACAACTAACAAAATCATCCAAAGCCCAAGATTTGGTGGTGATGGGGGACTTCAACTATCCGGATATATGTTGGGAAAATAACACAGCGGGGCACAGACTATCCAACAAATTCTTGGACTGCATTGCAGACAACTTTTTATTTCAGAAGGTTGAAAAAGCTACTAGGGGGGAAGCTGTTCTAGACTTGATTTTAACAAATAGGGAGGAACTCGTTGAGAATTTGAAAGTAGAAGGCAGCTTGGGTGAAAGTGATCATGAAATCATAGAGTTTGCAATTCTAAGGAAGGGTAGAAGGGAGAACAGCAAAATAGAGACAATGGATTTCAGGAAGGCGGATTTTGGTAAGCTCAGAGAGCTGATAGGTAAGGTCCCATGGGAATCAAGACTGAGGGGAAAAACAACTGAGGAGAGTTGGCAGTTTTTCAAAGGGACACTATTAAGGGCCCAAAAGCAAGCTATTCCGCTCGTTAGGAAAGATAGAAAATGTGGCAAAAGACCACCTTGGCTTAACCACGAGATCTTGCATGATCTAAAAAATAAAAAGGAGTCATATAAAAAATGGAAACTAGGACAGATTACAAAGGATGAATATAGGCAAACAACACAGGAATGCAGGGGCAAGATTAGAAAGGCAAAGGCACAAAATGAGCTCAAACTAGCTACGGGAATAAAGGGAAACAAGAAGACTTTTTATCAATACATTAGAAGCAAGAGGAAGACCAAAGACAGGGTAGGCCCACTGCTTAGTGAAGAGGGAGAAACAGTAACAGGAAACTTGGAAATGGCAGAGATGCTTAATGACTTCTTTGTTTCGGTCTTCACCGAGAAGTCTGAAGGAATGCCTAACCTAGTGAATGCTAATGGGAAGGGGGTAGGTTTAGCAGATAAAATAAAAAAAGAACAAGTTAAAAATCACTTAGAAAAGTTAGATGCCTGCAAGTCACCAGGGCCTGATGAAATGCATCCTAGAATACTCAAGGAGCTAATAGAGGAGGTATCTGAGCCTCTAGCTATTATCTTTGGAAAATCATGGGAGATGGGAGAGATTCCAGAAGACTGGAAAAGGGCAAATATAGTGCCCATCTATAAAAAGGGAAATAAAAACAACCCAGGAAACTACAGACCAGTTAGTTTAACTTCTGTGCCAGGGAAGATAATGGAGCAAGTAATTAAGGAAATCATCTGCAAACACTTGGAAGGTGGTAAGGTGATAGGGAACAGCCAGCATGGATTTGTAAAGAACAAATCATGTCAAACCAATCTGATAGCTTTCTTCGATAGGATAACGAGTCTTGTGGATAAGGGAGAAGCTGTGGATGTGGTATACCTAGACTTTAGTAAGGCATTTGATACGGTCTCGCATGATATTCTTATCGACAAACTAGGCAAATACAATTTAGATGGGGCTACTATAAGGTGGGTGCATAACTGGCTGGATAACCGTACTCAGAGAGTTGTTATTAATGGTTCCCA
>NW_020702924.1:0-1151 GCF_002925995.2 Terrapene triunguis | reverse complement strand
AGTCAGATGGGGCAAAAATATGCCACCTGTCAATCAAACTTTTCGATTTAGCTGGACGGTGCTGAGCACCTGCTGACTTCATTGGGAATTCATAGATTCATAGATTCATAGATTCTAGGACTGGAAGGGACCTCGAGAGGTCATCGAGTCCAGTCCCCTGCCCGCATGGCAGGACCAAATACTGTCTAGACCATCCCTGATAGACATTTATCTAACCTACTCTTAAATATCTCCAGAGATGGAGATTCCACAACCTCCCTAGGCAATTTATTCCAGTGTTTAACCACCCTGACAGTTAGGAACTTTTTCCTAATGTCCAACCTAGACCTCCCTTGCTGCAGTTTAAGCCCATTGCTTCTTGTTCTATCCTTAGAGGCTAAGGTGAACAAGTTTTCTCCCTCCTCCTTATGACACCCTTTTAGATACCTGAAAACTGCTATCATGTCCCCTCTCAGTCTTCTCTTTTCCAAACTAAACAAACCCAATTCTTTCAGCCTTGCTTCATAGGTCATGTTCTCAAGACCTTTAATCATTCTTGTTGCTCTTCTCTGGACCCTTTCCAATTTCTCCACATCTTTCTTGAAATGCGGTGCCCAGAACTGGACACAATACTCCAGCTGAGGCCTAACCAGAGCAGAGTAGAGCGGAAGAATGACTTCTCGTGTCTTGCTCACAACACACCTGTTAATACATCCCAGAATCACGTTTGCTTTTTTTGCAACAGCATCACACTGTTGACTCATATTTAGCTTGTGGTCCACTATAACCCCTAGATCCCTTTCTGCCGTACTCCTTCCTAGACAGTCTCTTCCCATTCTGTATGTGTGAAACTGATTTTTTTTTCCTAAGTGGAGCACTTTGCATTTGTCTTTGTTAAACTTCATCCTGTTTAACTCAGACCATTTCTCCAATTTGTCCAGATCATTTTGAATTATGACCCTGTCCTCCAAAGCAGTTGCAATCCCTCCCAGTTTGGTATCATCCGCAAACTTAATAAGCGTACTTTCTATGCCAATATCTAAGTCGTTAATGAAGATATTGAACAGAGACGGTCCCAAAACAGACCCCTGCGGAACCCCACTCGTTATGCCTTTCCAGCAGGATTGGGAACCATTAATAACAACTCTCTGAGTACGGTTATCCAGCCAGTT
>NW_020702923.1:0-5169 GCF_002925995.2 Terrapene triunguis | reverse complement strand
CCACCAGATGTCAGGGTAGAGCTCATCCTGACTCTGCTTACATCCTCCCCCCAGCCGAGAATTTGTCGTCCCGACAAATCACATTCCCTATTATACCAACTCACTGGTTCCCTCCAAAGGGCCTCAGATAGCCCACTTTAGCTTCCACAAGCCTGTGTGCTAAACATATTGGTTCCTCACTAGTCACCCCAGGTGCATCATAAGTCAACCGTTTTACTCGTCTTATTACCCTGTCTCGTCTATTGAGACTCTCTGTTACCGTGGTAGAGTGGACAGCCTCTTGAATGACAGATGGGGAGGTTTCCTTTGAGGGCCCCTCGGCTACTGGCATAGGCTCCTGCAGTTCTAGTTCTAACAGTGGAGGGTCCAAGGTGCCCAGGACATCCTCCACCTGTATGTATCCACTGTCCAATAACCTGTGTGTGTCATCACATGGGGGTCCCACCAGTGGCCCAGGGGTGTCAGGAATGGGCCTAAATACTTCTGCCATGGGGTTTAGGGCGGAAGAGGAGGAGCTCTCTTTTGATGCTGATCGAGACTGAAATCTTGTCTCCATCCCAGGATACACCATGGTTGTGTCTTCCTCCTCAGACTCACTCTCGCATGTGCTGCATAGGGGTAGGTTAGCTACAGGGGGCTGGCTGTCCATGTTGGAGGGCAGCTTTGGTCCAGCACCTTCGTTCCGCCCGGTTGCCCTGTTGTGGCCCATCTCATACGGGGTGTCTACCAATTCTCCCACAGGGAGCAAAAGGTTTCTATGCACTGTCTTTGTCTGCCCTGGACCATCTTCAGGTTTGATCTTGTAGACCGGCAGGTCTCCTAGCTTTTCCATCACCAAGTAAGGTATTGCCTTCCATCTGTCAGCTATCTTGTGTTTGCCAGTAATACCCAAATTTCGCAGCAGGACTCTGTCCCCCGGCTGGAGTTCTTGCAGACGTACCCTAGCATCATATCGATGTTTGTTCCGGTCTGCGTTCTTCCGAGCCGCAGATGTAGCTAAGTGATAAGCATCCCGCAGCTTTTCTCTTAGTCGGGATACATATTGCTGATGAGTTTCATAGCTATCTCCATCCTCTGATACACCAAAGCACAGGTCTATGGGTAATCTTGGTTCTCGTCCAAACATTAAGAGATATGGGGTGACTCCTGTAGCATCATTCTTTGTGGCATTGTAGGCGTGCACCAGAAATGCGACATGTTGGCTCCAGGTTGCCTTCTGCTCTGGCCGCAAAGTCCCCAACATATCTAATAGGGTTCGGTTGAACCTCTCTGGCTGTGGATCACCTTGAGGGTGATAAGGCGCTGTCCTAGACTTTTTAATTCCCGCTATCCTCAGCACCTCCTTCAGAAGGTGACTCTCAAAGTCCCGCCCCTGATCCGAGTGTATCCGGCCTGGAAATCCATAAACTGAGAAATATTTCTCCCACAGTACTCGAGCAACAGTGGTGGCCCTCTGATCACGTGTGGGATATGCCTGCGCATATCGCGTATAATGGTCAGTCACTACTAGAATGTTCCCAATATTTCTCTTGTCTACTTCTAAAGACAAGAAATCAATGCATACCAGCTCCAGAGGTTTGTTGCTGGTGATGTTCTTCAGATATGCAGCCCTCGTGGGCAGAGTTTTCCTTTGAACACATCGAGCGCAGGTCTCACATTTCCTGCGAACATCTTCAGCCATCCGAGGCCAATAGAACCTACTACGAAGAAGTTCCAGGGTCCTCTCCATCCCTAAATGTCCAAAGTCATCATGCAGGGCCCTCATGGCCAGGGCTCTGTACTCTTTTGGCAGCACTAGCTGTGCTCGTTGCTTTTGTAAAGGGTCTGTGGTCACTCGGTGTAGCACTCCCTGAATCAGCTTCAGTTTGGTCCATTCTCTCAATAGTAGTTTACCCTCCGGGTTAGGTGGGACAACCACAGCTGGGCTTCGCCCCTCCCTTTTGGCAAGTAGTGTATCACGAATGTCAATATCTTGCAGCTGGGCTTCCTGCCAGTCCGCCGCATTGAGCATGGGCAAAGGAGATTGGTCCAACGCAATATAGTTCACTGAAGCAGAAGGCACGCATTCAGGGGGCAGGCCCAAAGATTCTGCAGCACATCCATGAAGACTCTCATGGGACTCTGGCTCCCGGCGACTCACACTGCAAATAGCCCTCACTCCATCTGTGGGTATCACAGCAACTCCTGGTGCCTGTGGACGCCTGGACAATGCATCTGCATCTACATTGCTTCTCCCTGATCGGTATTGAATGCTGAAGTCATAGCTAGCCAAAGCGGCCACCCATCTTTGCCCTGTAGCATCCAGCTTAGCACTTGTTAACACATAGGTCAGTGGGTTGTTGTCTGTCCACACCTGGAACTGAGCACCATATAAGTAGTCCCGAAATTTCTCAGTGATGGCCCATTTCAAGGCCAAGAACTCCAGCTTGTGGGTGGGATAGCGAGTTTCACTATCAGACAGTCCTCGGTTGGCAAAGGCTACAGGTTTACGTTTTCCTTCCAGTTCCTGGTACAGTACTGCTCCCAGACCCTCCAAACTGGCATCAGTATGCAGGATAAATGGTTTGCTTGGGTCAGCAAAGACTAGGACTGGAGCATGAGTTAGGCAAGTAATGATTTCTCGAAAAGCCCTTTCACATCTCTCATCCCACCGTGGCCCAAATGGTTCGAAGGGGCCATAGTGTCTCTGCACAGGAGGCTTTGGGGACCTCCCCTTATTCTTGGTCTTAGATTTGTTCCTGCTGGACTGGTATCCCCTGGTAAGATCATTCAGAGGTTTTACAATCGTAGCATAGTTTTTCACAAATCTGCGGTAGTAGCCACTAAACCCAAGAAAGGTCTTGAGTTCTCTGTAGTTACTTGGACATGGCCATGTAGTGAGTGCTTCTATTTTATCGGGATCAGTACTCACACCCTCTTGGGACACGATGTGACCCACATACTTCACTGAGGTCCTGCAGAACTGGCATTTGTCAATTGAAAGCTTCAAACCATAATCCTCTAACCTATCAAGCACTTTAAGAAGTCTTTCTTCATGCTCCTCCAAGGTTCTTCCAAACACAATCAGGTCATCCAAATAAACTAACACTTGCAGTAAATTCATGTCTCCCACAACTTTCTCCATAAGACGTTGAAATGTGGCAGGTGCTCCAGAAATCCCTTGGGGCATGCGTTCAAACTGATAAAACCCTAATGGGCAGATGAAGGCTGTCTTCTCCTTATCTTCTTCACCCAGAGGGATCTGGTAGTATCCACTCCGAAGATCCAACACAGAGAACCACTGGCTTCCTAGCAAACAGTCTAAGGCATCTTGGACTCGGGGCATTGTGTACTGGTCAACCACAGTAAGGCGGTTTAGGGTGCGGTAGTCAATACACATCCGGATTTTCCCATTCTTTTTACGGACCACCACAATGGGTGAGGCGTATGGGCTGCGGGACTCTGTAATGATGCCATTCGCAGCCAGCTCCTGAAGATGTTGTCGCACATCTTCCATCTCGGAGAGGGCAATTCTCCTAGATCTCTCCCTGAAAGGTCGAGAGTCATGTAGTCTGATGTTGTGCTCTACTCCTTTTGCACATCCCACATCCCACTCATGCAGTGAGAACACCTTGGATCTTTCACAAAGTTTCCTCCTCAGGCGATCTTTCCACTCCTCGGACAACGGTGAATCTCCAAAGTCAAACTTTGCTGGGTCTATTGTCGGAACTTGAGTCTCACACTGGGGTTTTACAATTGATTCAGGCTCGAAGAGGTCTGCTATCTTTTGTCCTTGCTTCACAACAACATCTCGACTTGTTTCATTAGCAATCAGTATAGTCACCTTTTCCTGGGCTTCAGCAGGTAGGGTTATGACTCCACTGGGGACCAGCACTCCCTCCGGGAGCTCTCCTTCAACTGGCTGCTCTACCATGGCTAATGCCCCTTTATTGCCTTTCAGCCGGGTACTCAGGACAAGCACTTCCTGCTCTGTCCTTGCAGGCACTACTAAGGGGGTTGTGCCCATGTACTTCAGCGCCCCAATCGGTAGCTCAGATGTCTCCTTTTTAGCACCCTCAATCTTCCTATAGGCTTCAGCACAAAGCGTATGGATCATCAGGGTATTCAGGTACTGGTCCCCAGCCCGTCGTCTGCAGTAATCCGCGAGCACCTTGAAGAGACTGGAGTTGGTAGCCAGTCTGGTCCGATCCATCTGTTCAGCAGTCACTGCTCCCCTCATGACAGCTCTCTGAAGCAGTCTCTCCAGCCTCTGTATATAGGCTGAAATCTTCTCGCCAATTTGCTGTCGGGAATTAAGGAACTTACAGTAACTGTCTTCAGGGCCCTCTACGCTCCCAAAGGTATGATCAAGGGCCTCTAGGCAGTCCTTCACACTGACCCCAGGGTCAATGAGCTTCAGGGTGCGAATCACATCTAATGCTGGGCCACTAAGGCTCTCTATTAGACATCTTCGCTTTTCTGCTTCAGGTACGGCCCACTCCTGCAGCATTTCAGTGGTATGCTCCAACCAGGGTTCGAACTCCTCTGCCCCAGCAAATAATCTTAACTCACGACAAGAGTTTAACATAGCCTGGGACAGCACAACCTTTTCCAATATTTGCCCCAGTGCTTTTGCCCAATCATTGGCTGAGGCTGCGGCCCCTGAGCTAGAGGCTGCAGGGCCGGGGCCCAACAAACCTGACATATTAGCCATTATACAAACAGTAATTTCCTCAAAATATAACCACAATTGTTTCCCAATGCAGTGGAACACTCAACAGGTGCTTGCGAGGGGTACTGACCCAGGGAATCCCGGACGAGCCCCCAAAAATGTAACCCTTCTGCCCATCTAAGTTGGCAGCAACAAGGGCCGGGTTCTGTATCTAGGGGTTCCGTTTCAATAACACAATGCAAAACCGGCTCGAGCCCCCACCCAGTGACCTGGGACAATTACATACCACCCCCCCGGGTACCTCTAAGAGGCAATACTTCCCCTCTCGCAAGCACGGAGTCTGAGTGTAGCAGAAAATGTTTAATAACATGAGGTAAACGACATCAGCATAAAATTGGAAAAACACCACAAACAGGATTCATAACACAAACCATGAGCAAAACCCACCCCAGCAAATTGGGCTGTGTCCTTTCCCTTTGGTTCTTGAATCCAGCAACCCAAAAATCACCCAGAGTCCC
>NW_020702922.1:0-2897 GCF_002925995.2 Terrapene triunguis | reverse complement strand
TGGTGGAAGTCACTTAAGCACTTGGATTCAGAGACTGTTGAAGCGATAATCTCACTTTTAATAGCAGTAGCTTCTTCTGCTGGTGTAGAAAGAATATTTTCTTCCTTTTGACTAATTCATTCCAAACTGAGGAATCGTTTGGGACCTGAAAAAGCAGGAAAGCTTGTTTCTCTTTTCCAGATTATGAACAAACAGGAAAATGGAGAAGACCACTGAGTTAGCTGCAGAAGCCAATATTTTAAGTTTCTCACATTGACCTGGCTGACAGTCGATTTAATTTGTGCGGTTTTTTTAAACTATTTTAGATAAAACAAAAAACAAACCTAATTTAAAAAAAACTTGAATGTTTAACTAAATTCAAAAATTCCATACGCTTGTTTTGTTATAAGGTTTGCTGTTGAAGAAAAAAATTCAGGATACATAATCTTGTTGTTTTAGTTAAATAAGACAATTTAAATGTCTGGTGAGGTTCTCCTCCTAATACAGCATAGCAAGAAAACCCTCCAAATGTTAATGATTAACCTGCTGAATTGGAGATGGTTCACCTCCCAATGACTTCATAAATATCTGCTTCAATTACCTTTGGCAAATGAAATAACCAATCATTCATTTTCTGATATAGCTGTAAAACTAATCTGAAAAGTTTTCAAAATAAATCACTTAAAAATTTATATATTGTGTACCTTCTAAAAATGAAACCTACATCTATCTCTGTGTTGCGAAGAATGTATTAAGAGCCAACAAGAATGCACTTTTATGTAGCAATCCATGATTAAAGCAAGTCTTCTTGACTAGTGATTTAAATCAATTTGATTGAAATCAAATCCACCCTGGACTATATACATAGAGCACATCTGAAAAAACCACCACCTTTGGACTGCAAAGTACCCCAACACTGGGATGGGGTAGCAGCACCTAGCTAAAAGCAAGGACACTAAGAGAAACCTACTCTATGAAAAGCTATGCACGTTTTAATATCTATGCAGACCAGACATGACCTTAGTTTTTAAAAGGTCTCGTCCAAAAGACCCACACCACAGAGGACATACTGAATTTCTCGCTCATGGAAAAATTGAGTTTAGCCATTCCTGGCATAATTTTAACCTCTCATTCCAGGAGCTAACCCAATACTTAAGCCATCTCCAGACCATAATTACTGCAGGTCCCAAAATATTTTAGCGTTCACTACATGAATATAACCCCACAAGAACGCTAGTGTGTATTTTCAGCCACTTTTATGGTCCCTTCTAGTTAAAAGTCAATGTGGGCCTTACCAAAAAAAGCACATTTGAGAAAGGTGTTGGAGTCAGACCCACTTTATGTTTGGCATGTTTAATGGCATATTTTAGAGACAGCTTAGATCCATAGACAGGAAAATTAATAAGCAGACTGAGTCAGAAGTTTTGTTCCTACTTTCATAAAGAGGAACAGAAGTGAATGGTTTTCAACTTTCAAGCAAGGTGACAAGAAACCCCCTTTCCACTCAATACACTGAGTGTACACAGGAATTTGTTCCTATCTGCTCTGTGTAAACGGCAGACAAACACCTGTATATGGATGTCATAACTGCAGCTTTTCAGTGACCCACTGGGCAGAAACTGGACCAGCATCATGTGTGCTAACAGGAGGGGGGCACCTGGTCACGCCCACAGGCTACTCCAGATACAAGGACCACTCTCAACAGAGCTCTCCTGCTAGGGCCACCTGAATGAAGAAGGCGTCACACAACGTTAGGAGTGAAAATTTAAATGCCCCATTAAAGCAACAACAAAAAACCCCTCTCTGCCCCCAGGGAGACGGGCTTGAACAGCCTCCCAGGCTAGCGCAGGAGTGAGGCTGAAAGGGGAACCCTGCAGATTAAGATAGCTGGACTGGACATCCCAGAAATACAGCCACTCCCCGGCTCCCCTCTCCTGCCACACCAGCGTGCGCTGTGCCCTAGCCCCTGCCGCAGGGGTGTCAGCGGCTGCGCTGGCGGCATGGGCGGGCGAGAGCCATCGCAGCGCTGTGCTAGCTCCGTGCACGAAGGGGGGCGAGCCCCATTATCGGGGACTCGCTCCGCAGCGATCCACGGGGTTTAACGCGGCTCCGCAGCCGCTTAAAATGCGCCACCGCGGTAGATTACAGGCTGTCCCGCGCTGCCAAGGGCAGCTTCACTCACCCGGGAGCAGAGAGCGCTGCTGATCCGCCGCTGGGCTTCCTGCGCCTAGAGACACCCCCTGCGCTAGCGCCAAGCTGCCCTGAGACCCCGTCCCTCGCTCGCCTCTGACCGGCTCCCGGACCCTGCAGCGACCCAGGGCAGCCTGCCCCGGCTATTTATGCAGAGCGGCTGCCTCGGGGCCGCGTTCTCCTCTCGCGAGATCGCTGCGTGTCATGGCTGCTGCCGCTCCTCCGCCCCCCTCCCCTCTCACGTGATTAGCTGCGGCTCGGAAGGGCCGCTCTGTCAGCTGATCCGGCCCAGCGAGCGAGCGCTGGGTCCGGCCTGCCCGCGGCTGCTGCCGGGCTGCCCGGGCCTGGGGTGCTCGCTGATGCGGGGATCGATCGGGGTGGGGAGAGAAGCCTGCGGCCCTTGCCTTCCCTGCGCTCATGCCGTTGTGCCGGCGGTAGAAGACGAGGGGAGGCCGTTTTGAAGTGATCTATGTGTAGGTGCTAGCTTCAAGTGTTCCCACCAAACTGGGGCTCGTACTGTGCCTCTTAGGTGCAGAGGTGAAAGGAAGCCCGTACGGCGTATCGTTAAGAGCCAGTACACAGCCGACCGTACCGGCCGGGGGCAGCTTCCCCAGACCCGCAATTTAAAAGGGCTCTGGTCTCCGGGCAGCAGCCAGAGCCCTGGGCCCTTTAAATCGTTGGCAGAGCCCCGCTGCTGGAGCCCTGGGGTAGCGGCCGGGAGTCCCGGG
>NW_020702921.1:0-2871 GCF_002925995.2 Terrapene triunguis | reverse complement strand
TGGTGGAAGTCACTTAAGCACTTGGATTCAGAGACTGTTGAAGCGATCATCTCACTTTTAATAGCAGTAGCTTCTTCCGCTGGTGTAGAAAGAATATTTTCTTCCTTTTGACTAATTCATTCCAAACTGAGGAATCGTTTGGGACCTGAAAAAGCAGGAAAGCTTGTTTTTCTTTTCCAGATTATGAACAAACAGGAAAATGGAGAAGACGACTGAGTTAGCTGCAGAAGCCAATATTTTAAGTTTCTCATGTTGGCCTGGCTGACAGTCGATTTAATTTGTGCAGTTTTTTTAAACTATTTTAGATAAAACAAAAAACAAACCTAATTTAAAAAAAACTTGAATGTTTAACTAAATTCAAAAATTCCATACGCTTGTTTTGTTATAAGGTTTGCTGTTGAAGAAAAAAATTCAGAATACATAATCTTGTTGTTTTAGTTAAATAAAACAATTTAAATGTCTGGTGAGGTTCTCCTCCTAATACAGCATAGCAAGAAAACCCTCCAAATGTTAATGATTAACCTGCTGAATTGGAGATGGTTCACCTCCCAATGACTTCATAAATATCGGCTTCAATTACCTTTGGCAAATGAAATAACCAATCATTCATTTTCTGATATAGCTGTAAAACTAATCTGAAAAGTTTTCAAAATAAAATCACTTAAAAATTTATATATTGTGTACCTTCTAAAAATGAAACCTACATCTATCTCTGCATTGCGAAGAATGTATTAAGAGCCAACAAGAATGCACTTTTATGTAGAAATCCATGATTAAAGCAAGTCTTCTTGACTAGTGATTTAAATCAATTTGATTGAAATCAAATCCACCCTGGACTATATACATAGAGCACATCTGAAAAAACCACCACCTTTGGACTGCAAAGTACCCCAACACTGGGATGGGGTAGCAGCACCTAGCTAAAAGCAAGGACACTAAGAGAAACCTACTCTATGAAAAGCTATGCATGTTTTAATATCTATGCAGACCAGACATGACCTTAGTTTTTAAAAGGTCTCGTCCAAAAGACCCACACCACAGAAGACATACTGAACTTCTCTCTCATGGAAAAATTGAGTTTAGCCATTCCTGGCATAATTTTAACCTCTCATTCCAGGAGCTAACCCAATACTTAAGCCATCTCCAGACCATAATTACTGCAGGTCCCAAAATATTTTAGCGTTCACTACATGAATATAACCCCACAAGAACGCTAGTGTGTATTTTCAGCCACTTTTATGGTCCCTTCTAGTTAAAAGTCAATGTGGGCCTTACCAAAAAAAGCACATTTGAGAAAGGTGTTGGAGTCAGACCCACATTATGTTTGGCATGTTTAATGGCATATTTTAGAGACAGCTTAGATCCATAGACAGGAAAATTAATAAGCAGACTGAGTCAGAAGTTTTGTTCCTACTTTCATAAAGAGGAACAGAAGTGAATGGTTTTCAACTTTCAAGCAAGGTGACAAGAAACCCCCTTTCCACTCAATACACTGAGTGTACACAGGAATTTGTTCCTATCTGCTCTGTGTAAACGGCAGACAAACACCTGTATACGGATGTCATAACTGCAGCTTTTCAGTGACCCACTGGGCAGAAACTGGACCAGCATCATGTGTGCTAACAGGAGGGGGGCACCTGGTCACACCCACAGGCTACTCCAGATACAAGGACCACTCAACAGAGCTCTCCTGCCAGGGCCACCTGAATGAAGAAGGCGTCACACAACGTTAGGAGTGAAAATTTAAATGCCCCATTAAAGCAACAACAAAAAACCCCTCTCTGCCCCCAGGGAGACGGGCTTGAACAGCCTCCCAGGCTAGCGCAGGAGTGAGGCTGAAAGGGGAACCCTGCAGATTAAGATAGCTGGACTGGACATCCCAGAAATACAGCCACTCCCCGGCTCCCCACTCCTTCCACACCAGCGTGCGCTGTGCCCTAGCCTCTGCCGCAGGGGTGTCAGCGGCTGCGCTGGCGGCATGGGCGGGCGAGAGCCATCGCAGCGCTGTGCTAGCTCCGTGCACGAAGGGGGGCGAGCCCCATTATCGGGGACTCGCTCCGCAGCGAGCCACGGGGTTTAACCCGGCTCCGCAGCCGCTTAAAATGCGCCACCGCGGTAGATTACAGGCTGTCCCGCGCTGCCAAGGGCAGCTTCACTCACCCGGGAGCAGAGAGCGCTGCTGATCCGCTGCTGGGCTTCCTGCGCCTAGAGACACCCCCTGCGCTAGCGCCAAGCTGCCCTGAGACCCCGTCCCTCGCTCGCTCGCCTCTGACCGGCTCCCGGACCCTGCAGCGACCCAGGGCAGCCTGCCCCGGCTATTTATGCAGAGCGGCTGCCTCGGGGCCGCTTTCTCCTCTCGCGAGATCGCTGCGTGTCATGGCTGCTGCCGCTCCTCCGCCCCCCTCCCCTCTCACGTGATTAGCTGCGGCTCGGAAAGGCCGCTCTGTCAGCTGATCCGGCCCAGCGAGCGAGCGCTGGGTCCGGCCTGCCCGCGGCTGCTGCGGCGGCGGGGAACGCCCCGCTGCTGCCGGGCTGCCCGGGCCTGGGGTGCTCGCTGATGCGGGGATCGATCGGGGTGGGGAGAGAAGCCTGCGGCCCTTGCCTTCCCTGCGGTCATGCCGTTGTGCCGGCGATAGAAGACGAGGGGAGGCCGTTTTGAAGTGATCTATGTATAGGTGCTAGCTTCAAGTGTTCCCACCAAACTGGGGCTCGTACTGTGCCTCTTAGGTGCAGAGGTGAAAGGAAGCCCGTACGGCGTATCGTCAAGAGCCAGTACACAGCCGACCGTACCGGCCGGGGGCAGCTTCCCCAGGCCCGCAATTTAAAAGGGCCCTGGTCTCCGGGCAGCAGCCAGAGCCCCTGGCCCTTTAA
>NW_020702920.1:0-1483 GCF_002925995.2 Terrapene triunguis | reverse complement strand
GATGGATAGATAGGTGTGCATGGTGGTAGATGGGTGTGCATGGGGATAGACAGACAGATGGGGATGGATGTGCATGGGGATGGACAGACAGCTGTGGATGGATGGATAGGGAAGCGTGGTCGTGCTGAATGAGTGGCTGTGCTGCATTTTGGGGCATTTCTGCAGCAATTGCTGAGCAGCTGATGTTGGAAAATGAGTCTCCTTCATGATTTTGAATTCGTAGCTTGGAGCCTCAGATACCCAATCTGCCAGTTCCCTTGTGCCCCTCCCCCTTTCCATCCACCATGGGGTCACAGACCTCAGAGAGAAGTAGAGTGACCAGATGTCCTGATTTTATAGGGACAGTCCTGATTTTTGGGTCTTTTTCTTATATAGGCTCCTGTTACCGCCCACCCCCGTCCCGATTTTTCACACTTGCTGTCTGGTCACCCTAGAGAGAAGAGGCCTCTCCCGCAGGGTGGGGGCAGCTCCCCTCTGGCTCTGGGGCCACCATACTCAGCGACGTCCTGATGTGGCCCTTGGAAGATGGGCTGGTGGGATCTAGGATGCTCTGATTCCTTCCTCCTGCCCTGCCTCTGGGCAACGCCGGGCCGGCAACATACTGCTGCTATGGCAACAGGTGTGTGTGATGGCTCCCTGATGCACGATCCCCTCTCCTCCCCCCCACCCCGGTGAAGCTCTCCCCACATCACAGCTCAGGGAACTGCCTAGGGTGGGGGCCGTCGAATCTTGCATTGCTAGCCCACGTCGGAGTCCGGGCCACTGCATCTTCACTGCTCTTCCTAGCCGCTGGCGAGATGAAATGCCCGCCCTGCTGCTGTCATTCCTCCTGATTGCAGTGTAGACATACCTTGCGCCCTAAAGCAGCTGCTTTTTGGTGACGAGGCAGTGGGGACTTTGCCACCTCCCCCCACCCACGGGACATGTTCTGTAAATAGCGCAATAGGGGAAGACCCTGATTCTGCCTCACCCATCCTGCTCCAGATGGGAAACCCACCTACCAGAGGAGTTGGGCAAATAACAGATTTTTCAGTCCTCAGGAAATTCCAAAAAACAGTGGGAAAAATCATTCATTTTGGGCGGCTCCGTAAACAACATTTACGAATAGTCAACGAAAAAAATTAATCTTGGGTCGAACTAAACGTTTCATTTTGATTTGGGACTTTTAAAAACCTTTGATGGTTGTTTTCAGTCATGAAATCAAAGCAGCCTTTGAAACGAAAATTGAGACGTTTTAGATTTTTGGGGAATTTTTTAATAGCTTTTTTGCCTCAGAGAAACAATTCGGTGAAACTGGCGTGAAATGGCAAAATGTTTCAGTTGCCCCGAATCTTCATTTTTTGGCAAAAAAGAATTTTGAGTGAAAATTTTCAGCCGGCTCCAGGCAGGAGGGTCTAGTGGTTAGGGCCCTCTGACGGGGCAGAGCTGGGTTCGAATACCACAGACTTGCTTTGAGCAAGTCACTTTGTCTCTCTGTGCGTCA
>NW_020702919.1:0-1479 GCF_002925995.2 Terrapene triunguis | reverse complement strand
TAGGTGTGCATGGTGGTAGATGGGTGTGCATGGGGATGGACAGACAGATGGGGATGGATGTGCATGGGGATGGACAGACAGCTGTGGATGGATGGATAGGGAAGCGTGATCGTGCTGAATGAGTGGCTGTGCTGCATTTTGGGGCATTTCTGCAGCAATTGCTGAGCAGCTGATGTTGGAAAATGAGTCTCCTTCATGATTTTGAATTCGTAGCTTGGAGCCTCAGATACCCAATCTGCCAGTTCCCTTGTGCCCCTCCCCCTTTCCATCCACCGTGGGGTCACAGACCTCAGAGAGAAGTAGGGTGACCAGATGTCCTGATTTTATAGGGACAGTCCTGATTTTTGGGTCTTTTTCTTATATAGGCTCCTGTTACCCCCCACCCCCGTCCTGATTTTTCACACTTGCTGTCTGGTCACCATAGAGAGAAGAGGCCTCTCCCGCAGGGTGGGGGCAGCTCCCCTCTGGCTCTGGGGCCACCACACTCAGCGACGTCCTGATGTGGCCCTTGAAAGATGGGCTGGTGGGATCTAGGATGCTCTGATTCCTCCCTCCCTCCTGCCCTGCCTCTGGGCAACGCCGGGCCGGCAACATACTGCTGCTATGGCAACAGGTGTGTGTGATGGCTCCCTGATGCACGATCCCCTCTCCTCCCCCCCACCCCGGTGAAGCTCTCCCCACATCACAGCTCAGGGAACTGCCTAGGGTGGGGGCCGTCGAATCTTGCATTGCTAGCCCACGCCGGAGTCCGGGCCACTGCATCTTCACTGCTCTTCCTAGCCGTGCTGGCGAGATGAGATGCCCGCCCTGCTGCTGTCATTCCTTCTGGTTGCAGTGTAGACATACCTTGCGCCCTAAAGCAGCTGCTTTTTGGTGACGGGGCAGTGGGGACTTTGCCACCTCCCCCCACCCACGGGACATGTTCTGTAAATAGCGCAATAGGGGAAGACCCTGATTCTGCCTCACCCATCCTGCTCCAGATGGGAAACCCACCTACCAGCGGAGTTGGGCAAATAACAGATTTTTCAGTCCTCAGGAAATTCCAAAAAATGGTGAGAAAAATCATTCATTTTAGGCGGCTCCGTAAACAACATTTACAAAAAATCAATGAAAAAAATTAATCTTGGGTCAAACTAAACATTTCGTTTTGATTTGGGACATTTAAGAACCTTTGATGGTTGTTTTCAGTCATGAAATCAAAGCAGCCTTTGAAACGAAAATTGAGACGTTTTAGATTTTTGGGGAATTTTTTAATAGCTTTTTTCCCTCAGAGAAACAATTCGGTGAAACTGGCGTGAAATGGCAAAATGTTTCAGTTGCCCCGAATCTTCATTTTTTGGCAAAAAAGAATTTTGAGTGAAAATTTTCAGCCGGCTCCAGGCAGGAGGGTCTAGTGGTTAGGGCCCTCTGACGGGGCAGAGCTGGGTTCGAGTACCACAGACTTGCTTTGAGCAAGTCACTTTGTCTCTCTGTGCGTCA
>NW_020702918.1:0-5262 GCF_002925995.2 Terrapene triunguis | reverse complement strand
GGCAGTGGACCAGATCTAAGCTGGTAGTTAAGCTTAGAAGTTTTCATACAGGCCCCCACATCTGTACCCTAAAGTTCAGAGTGGGGAAGGAGCCTTGACATGGTGGCAGAGGGGTGGGATCATTTTAAACCAAAAGCCAGTAAGATTTTTTTCTCCTTTCTAGCTGCTTAGAAAGCCGAGCTGAAGGTAGGTGCATATCTTATCTCTCCTTGCCTGAATGCAGAGGTGTTAAGTTTTTTTAACAAGGGTCTTTGTTAAGAGAAGGGTTCAAGCAGTTAGCAAACAGCTGGCAAAAGGAATTTACAAGCTGAATTGTTTTTTTTCTTTCTACCTCTCGGGGATAGCTAGTTAGAAAGTCTCTGTTAACTAAGCCAGCCCTGAGCTGAGTGCATCTCAGTTTCAGTGAACTGCAGAGGGGTGTGGCCCAGCACAAGAAAGCAGGAAAATGACTACCAATGAAGCAGCAAACAAACTAGAACTGGCTAGACTGGAAGCAACAGAGAAAGAAAATGAACATAAGAGATGAATGGAACTAAAACAATTAGAAATTAATGCAGAAAAAGCCAGGGAAGAAGCTGCCCACAAGAGAGCTATGGAGCAGAGAGAAAAAGAGATGGAGAAGAGAGAAAGAGAGAGGAAGCATGAACTGGAATTAGCAAGGGCTAGGCAGAATAATCCAGCCAACCCTAGCAACCCCTCTCCAGGTACCGCTTCCCATCCCAGAAAATTCCCCACCTACAAGGCAGGCAATGATACTGAGGCCTTCGTAGAAAATTTTGAAAGGGCTTGCCTGGGGTACAGCATCACTACAGACCAGTACATGGTAGAGCTGAGGCCACAGCTCAGTGGACCCTTAGCAGAGGTGGCGGCTGAAATGCCTAAGGAACACATGAACAGTTATGAACTTTTTAAAAACAAGGCCAGAATCAGAATGGGGCTAACACCCGAGCATGCCCGTCGGCAGTTCAGAGCCCTAAGGTGGAAACCAGACGTGTCATTTACCCGACATGCCTACCACATTGGGAAAAATTGGGATGCCTGGATATCAGGAGCAAATGTTAAATCTACAGAAGAGTTGCCCTTCCTAATGCAAATGGAGCAGTTTTTAGAGGCTGTTCCTGAGGAAATAGAAAGGTACATCCTAGATGGGAAGCCCAAAACTGTAACCGAGGCGGGGGAGATTGGAGCCAAATGGGTGGAGGTGGCAGAAAAGAAAAAAACTAGTAGCAGTTGGAGCGAATATCAGAAGGGGCAACCCGAAACAAAACCTTACCACCGGGGACAACCCAAGGCTCCACCTACATCCCAAGGGAAACCCCAGACGCCTTCTCACCCCACCACACCAGTCTCCATCAACCAACATCGCCCCGGTAATACCTTAGCAGGGCGATGTTTTAAATGTAATGAACTGGGACATATAAAGGCCCACTGCCCCAAGAACCCCAACCGATTACAGTTCATTACACCACAATCACACCAAAGATCCCCAGGCCCAGATGCCTCTCTCATACCCTTGGAGCGAAGGGAAACCTTGAGAGTGGGCGGAAAGAAGGTTATTGCGTGGAGGGACACTGGGGCACAAGTGTCGACTATCCACCAATCCCTAGTGGACCCCAAACTCATCAACCCGGAGGCTCCGGTGACAATTCAACCCTTCATGTCACACTCTGTAACCTTGCCTACAGCCAAGTTACATGTCCAGTACAAGGGCTGGTCAGGAATGTGGACTTTTGCAGTCTATGACAATTATCCCATCCCCATGCTGCTGGGGGAAGACTTGGCCAACCATGTGAAGCTAGCCAAGAGGGTGGGAATAGTCACCCGCAGCCAGGCTAAGCAAGCTTTCACCCCCATCCCTGTTCCTGAGCCGTCCACCAGGGCCCCGTCTGTGTTACCAGAGACCCAGACAAAGGTGGTGGAACCGGATCCCCTGCCAACGACTGCAACAGCCGTAGTGGATCCAATCCCAGAGACCCAGCCAAAGCCAGTCCCAGAACCAGAACTGGCAACACAACCAGCGCCAGAACCATTGCCAGCACTGAGTACAGCGTTTGCAAACCCGTCTACAACTCCAACACCAGAGGGCACCAGCGAGCCTGAACTGGCAGAAGCAGCAGATAACCCTACCCAACAGGCTCAGCCAGAGCCTAAAATACAACATAGTGCACCAGCGGACAGCGGTTCACAGTCAACGGAAACAGACCCAGCACCTGCATCACTTCCAGAGGGACCAAGCCCAAGTCCACAGTCCAAGGAGGAACTGATGTCTCCAGCATCAAGGGAACAGTTCCAGGCCGAGCAGGAAGCAGATGACAGCCTTCAGAAAGCTTGGGCGGCGGCACGGAGCACCCCACCGCCTCTCAGCTCTTCTAACCGATCCCGGTTTGTTGTAGAACAAGGACTTTTATACAAGGAGACTCTTTCTGGTGGGCACCAGGAAGACTGGCATCCTCAAAGACAGTTGGTAGTTCCCACTAAGTATCGGGTAAAGCTCTTGAGCTTAGCCCATGATCATCCCAGTGGCCATTCTGGGGTGAACAGAACCAAAGACCGGTTGGGGAAGTCCTTCCACTGGGAGGGAATGGGCAAGGATGTTGCTAATTATGTCCGGTCTTGTGAGGTGTGCCAACGAGTGGGAAAGCCCCAAGACCAGGTCAAAGCCCCTCTCCAGCCACTACCCATAATTGAGGTCCCATTTCAGCGAGTAGCTGTGGATATTCTGGGTCCTTTCCCAAAGAAGACACCCAGAGGAAAGCAGTACATACTGACTTTCATGGATTTTGCTACCCGATGGCCGGAAGCAGTAGCTCTAAGCAACACCAGGGCTAAAAGTGTGTGCCAGGCATTAGCAGACATTTTTGCCAGGGTAGGTTGGCCCTCCGACATCCTTACAGATTCAGGAACTAATTTCCTGGCAGGGACCATGAAAAACCTGTGGGAAGCTCATGGGGTGAATCACTTGGTTGCCACCCCTCATCACCATCAAACCAATGGCCTGGTGGAGAGGTTTAATGGAACTTTGGGGGCCATGATACGTAAATTCGTAAATGAACACTCCAATGATTGGGACCTAGTGTTGCAGCAGTTGCTTTTTGCCTACAGGGCTGTACTACATCCCTGTTTAGGGTTTTCACCATTTGAACTTGTGTATGGCCGCGAGGTTAAGGGGCCATTACAGTTGGTGAAGCAGCAATGGGAGAGGTTTACGCCTTCTCCAGGAACTAACATTCTAGACTTTGTAAGCAACCTACAAAGCACCCTCCGACACTCTTTAGCCCTTGCTAAAGAAAACCTAAATGATGCTCAGGAAGAGCAAAATGCCTGGTATGATAAACATTCCAGAGAACGGTCCTTCAAAGTAGGAGACCAAGTCATGGTCTTAAAGGCGCTCCAGGCCCATAAAATGGAAGCATCATGGGAAGGACCATTCACGGTCCAGGAGCGCCTAGGAACTGTTAACTATCTCATAGCATCCCCCACCTCCACCATAAAGCCTAAGATATACCATGTTAATTCTCTTAAGCCCTTTTATTCCAGAGAATTAAAGGTTTCCCAGTTTACAGCCCAGAAAACAAATGACGCGGAGTGGCCTGAAGGTGTCTACTATGAAGGAAAAAGTGATGGTGGCGTTGAAGAGGTGAACCTCTCTGCGACCCTTGGACGTCTGCAGTGGCAGCAGATCAAGGAGCTGTGCACTAGCTTTGCGCCAATGTTCTCAGCCACTCCAGGACGGACCAAACGGGCATACCACTCCATTGACACAGGTAATGCTCACCCAATTAGAACCCCACCCTACTGGGAGTCACCTCATGCCCAAACTGCTATAAAAAGGAAGATCCAGGACATGCTACAGATGGGTATAATCCGCCCCTCTAAGAGCGCATGGGCATCTCCAGTGGTTCTAGTTCCCAAACCAGATGGGGAAATACACTTTTGCGTGGACTACCGTAAGCTAAATGCTGTAACTCGTCCTGACAACTATCCAATGCCACGCACAGATGAGCTATTGGAGAAATTGGCACATGCCCAATTCATCTCTACCTTAGACTTAACCAAGGGGTACTGGCAAGTACCACTAGATGAACCTGCCAAGGAAAGGTCAGCCTTCGTCTCCCAGGCAGGGGTGTATGAATTCAATGTACTCCCTTTCGAGCTGCTAAATGCACCCGCCACCTTCCAAAGACTTGTAGATGGTCTCCTAGCGGGATTGGGAAAATCTGCAGTTGCCTACCTCGATGATGTGGCCATTTTTTCTGATTCATGGGCAGAACACCTGGAGCACCTGAAAAAAGTCTTCGAGCACATCAGGCAGGCAGGACTAACTGTTAAGGCTAAAAAGTGTCAAATAGGCCAAAACAGAGTGACTTACCTGGGGCACCAGGGGGGTTAAGGAACTATAAATCCCCTGCAGGCCAAAGTGAATGCTATCCAAAAGTGGCCGGTTCCAAAGTCAAAAAAACAGGTCCAATCCTTCTTAGGCTTGGCCGGATATTATAGGCGATTTGTACCACACTACAGCCAAATCGCCGCCCCACTGACAGACCTAACCAGAAAGAAACAGCCAAATGCAGTTCAGTGGACTGATGAGTGTCAAAAGGCCTTTAACCAGCTTAAGGCGACACTCATGTCTGACCCTGTGCTAAGGGCCCCAGACTTTGACAAACCGTTCCTAGTAACCACAGATGCGTCCGAGTGGGGCGTGGGAGCAGTTTTAATGCAGGAAGGACTGGATCAAGAATTCCATCCTGTCGTGTTTCTCAGCAAGAAACTGTCTGAGAGGGAAAGCCACTGGTCAATCAGCGAAAAGGAATGCTACGCCATTGTGTACGTGCTGGAAAAGCTACGCCCATACGTTTGGGGACGGTGTTTCCAACTACAAACAGACCATGCTGCGCTACAGTGGCTTCATACCGCCAAGGGGAATAACAAAAAACTTCTTCGGTGGAGTTTAGCTCTCCAAGATTTTGATTTTGAAATATAACACATTTCAGGAGCTTCTAACAAAGTGGCTGATGCACTCTCCCGGGAAAGTTTCCCAGAATCAACTGGTTAAAAATTGTTCATGGAATGTGGGAAATATTGTTAGTTTTTATATAATCAGTAGTATGTCTAAAGGTGCATGTGTCTTATTAACTCTGTTTTCTCCTAGAGCTCCAGGAAGAAATCACAGCCAGTGTGGAACCGGCTGTCCAACACTATCTGTGATTTGGGGGGCGTGTCATAACTATAAAGGGAAGGGTAACAGCCCTCCTGTGTACAATA
>NW_020702917.1:0-1991 GCF_002925995.2 Terrapene triunguis | reverse complement strand
AATGGTACAGGATAACTAAAAACAATTTCATTCACATTGGTTCTACATTGTCCCCCTTTTGACCCTTCAATCCAGGGGTATTGAATGGGTCACACTTTATGTAATTGTTTTAAGGCAGAACCAACATAACAGTTAGGATTACTAATAGGACAATGATGGGATGAAAAATTATATTTAGAATTGCTGACCAGGTGGGCTTCTTCTACAACACTGCCCCTTTATTTATGATTATTACAGCAGTTGTTGTTATGTAGGGCACAGGTGATCTGTTGCAAACAAACCAAACAATTATAAAACCATTACCATTACAATAATTGGGTACACTGACAAACAAGATGAGGCCCAAGTTTGATGCTGCAATAGCCATCAAACAATAAAAGTCACTGAGGTCAGGACCTTCTTAAGCACACACAACAAATAAGATTTTGTAGGAGTACCACAGTTGTCATGCAAGGTTAAGCTGATTTGGACTTAAACTAACATTTAGTTGCTAAAATGTTACAGAATTTCCTATTTTTAACAGTTGTTCTCAAGAGGTTTCTGGGGACCTGAAAGATGGGGCCCTACAATCATGGGCCAAGGTTTTACAGGTTATGGGGGCCCAAGAACTACCCTTTAGGGCTTGGGGAAGTAGAACCAGAGTGCATAGAGGAAAGTGTGGAATTAACAATACAAGCAAATGTAACTAACAATACAAATGTATTAATAACAAAAATTAACAACAAAATGACTATTAGAGAACCTAACAAAAAAAAAATAAACCTGATGCACTGGGGACCAAAGTCCTTTGGACACAAATGGTGATTGATAAATTGGATGGACATGGGGGAAGTAGAGAGAGGAAAAGACATTTGCCCTGTCTAGTGTAGTATCCCCTCTTTTTCTGGACTTAATGCTAGCACAGGACACCACTAGAGACAGACACAGAACATGCAACACACAACACTGAACACAGACTTTGTCATGACACTATAACCATGGTATTTTATAACTCTTTAGCTGGTACCAGCTCTCTTCTGATGTTCTGGTTTAGAGCCTGAAAGATAAAAGCTTGGAAACAAATTAGCACAGTGCTTCCACCATGGCAGAACCTGCTTAGTTTCTGCCACAGTGTGTTTGGTACTTGGGGCTGCACAAATGCTAATTAAGTGGTGCATTTCTTGTGAGTGTAAATCCTCCCTTTTTCTCAGTAAAAGGGCGTTAACATTCCATCTAGAAAAAAATTTCTGTTTTAAAATTTCCAGCCATTTTGCCATGGCCTGGAGATCTGAGGCAGAAGCAGGCACTGTTGTTAACTGTTTTAATGGCATTTTGGCCCTGGGAGGAGGAATTTACCCAAATATCCCAAATATCCCCCTTCCCAATCTCCAGAGGGGTCCCAAAGGTCTGCCCCCTTCTGGGGTCTCAAATGTTTCTTCTCCTGATGTTACTGCTGCTGTAAGTTTTGAGAGTGCTGTTTTAACTCTCTGTACCTAACCTGTTTTTCAGTTTCTTTATCTTTTGCTTGCCTGGGCCCGATCCTGCTTTTTCCAATAAACAGGTCCTTTCCATGGGTACAAGCTTTTTCCACTCCCAATTTAGCAAGGAGGGTGGGCTTTTTAACTAGCCCCCACCCTTCCTGGTCCCGTTCCTTAAACATTTTCTTCAAAATTGTGAAATTACCACAATATTACTTACAAAAAAACAAAACAAAACAAACAAACATAAACCACACTACACTGCCCAAACTCCTATATCCTTCAGAGTTTGATTTAACAGAACAAGATCTGTATCTTATGTTTTTAACCCACCCTGGGCCAGAGGGAGAGACGCTAAGCCTCCCTCTGTATTACTCGGTCTGCTACCACCGAGGGTTCATGCACCAATTATACAAATCCTTCCTCGGATCAGAGTGAGAAACACTAAGTTCTCCTCTTTAGCTCAGTCATGCTACGGCTGAGGGTGTATGTACCTTTATAACACAATTTAAACCTAAACTCCTATATCCTTCA
>NW_020702916.1:0-1259 GCF_002925995.2 Terrapene triunguis | reverse complement strand
ACCAGGGATGCCTTAGTAGGCTATGGGTGAATGCCTCAGGTGCACTAGAAGGGATAAAGCTAAAGTGCATTTAGCCACCCAAGAAGCACAGCAACAACCATCTAATGTACACCTTCAAGTGGCTCATTGCTAGTGGTTTAAAATGTCAAGAACAGCTTTTACATTGATTCATGCCAGCTGAACTTCACTGATTTAAATTAGTAACAGCTGAGACTCTAGTCATGAATTAAAAAAAATATAAAATTAATAGTGTTTTTTATATTTTAAAAACACTTAACTGTTACATTGGTTTCATGCTGGTGTGACCCCACCAACGGTGTAACAGAGTAGAGAATTGGGTCCTTATTTCATAGTTTAAAAAATAGTAAACAGACACTTTCTGCAGCATATCATTCTGCTAGAGAATGTAATTCACAGAAGGGGGAAGATTAAAACAAAATGTAGAGAGAAAATTGTAATCACCAGGCTCTAATACACCTCTGTGAAGTTGGGGGGAGGGAGAATACAATCCTGTCAAATCAAAAGGGGATCGCATTTTGCATCCATTTTGTCCATGTAAATGACTATTTACATGGTGCAGGGCATTAGCATCCCATTTCTCCACAATTTTTACTGTATAGATTGTAAAATATTTAGTGTAGAGTTTTTTGGGTGGTGTTGTTGTTGAATCAATTTTCTGGTCTTATGAGTTTCTTCTCCCTCTTTCCATCCTCCCAGTCGTCACTTCAAACTTCCTATTATGGAAACAAAACTGGGAACACTGACAATTACCGGATAATATAATAGAAGGTGAATTGAAAGTGGCCAGAAAAAGTCAGCTTTAAATTGCTACTCCTAGGTCTCTCTTCCCACTGTAGACGTTCTTTGCTGCTGTTCTCTCTTACAGCGTGAACCAGAATGACTCGTTCTTTAAGAAAGCTATTCAAATAGGCTCAGTAGAACAGGTGAAGTGGGCTTATGTACACAAGAGAGAGGGTCCCCCTTCCCCTGACCACCGTCACCATCTAAAGCAGGTTTTTCAAATCAAGATTCATCTCCTGCTTTAACTTCTTGCATTCAGGGGTCACTCTGACAGCTCCTCCGCATGTGGCTGAGTGTCACAGCTAGGTTACACAGGGAAGCGGCAGTTTCTGTTTGATGTCCCACTGCAGTAGTAAGAGCAATGGGAGATCCCACTCATGTTGCCAACATCAAGCATTCAAAGTCACCCCCCTAAAAATCATGAGATTGTCTTAAAAATCATAGTAAAACCAATACAT
>NW_020702915.1:0-1967 GCF_002925995.2 Terrapene triunguis | reverse complement strand
CAAGTTTACCCAAAAACAGCTCACAGGAGTGTGCTTGTCTTTAGCACTCAGATGCCCAACTTCCAATGGGGTCTAAACCCAGATAAATCCGTTTTACCCTGCATAAAGCTTATGCAGGGTAAACTCATAAATTGTTCGCCCTCTATAACACTGATAGAGAGATATGCACAGCTGTTTGCTCCCCCAGGTATTAATACATACTCTGAGTAAATTACTAAATAAAAAGTGATTTTATTAAATACAGACAGTAGGATTTAAGTGGTTCAAAGTAGTAACAGACAGAACAAAGTAAGTCACAAGCAAAATAAAATAAAATGCGCAAATCTATGCCTAATCAAACTAAATACAGATAATCTCACCCTCAGAGATGCTTCAGTAAGTTTTTCTCAGACTGGACACCTTCCAGGCCTGGGCACAATTCTTTCCCCTGGTACAGCTCTTGTTCCAGCTTATGTGTTAGCTAGGGGTTTCTCCATGATGGCTCCTCTCCACCTCTGTTCTCTTCCACCCCTTTATATATCTTTTGCATAAGGCGGGAATCCTTTGTCCCTCTGGGTTTCCACCCCCCCTCACTGGAAAAGCCCCAGGTTAAAGATGGATTCCAGTTCAGGTGACATGATCACATGTCACTGCAAGACTTCATTACTCACTTGCCAGCACACACATATACAGGGAGACTCACAGGTAAACAGCCATCTGCAGACAATGGGAGTCATCAAGATTCCAAACCATCATTAATGGCCCACACTTTACATAATTACAATAGGCCCTCAGAGTTACATTTTATATTTCTAGTTTTAGATACAAGAGTGGTACATTTATACAAATTAGATGATCATACTCAGTAGATTATGCACTTTGTAATGATACCTTACAAGAGACCTTTTGCATGAAGCATATCCCAGTTACATTATATCACTTATTACCGTATTTTCTCTAAATCTATCCCAGTTACATTATATTGACTTATTATTATATTTTTATAAAACCATGTAGACTGCACAACGTCACACCCTCCTCCTGAACTTACTGCCAGAGACTTGGACACTGACCATGGCGGAGGCAGTATACCTAAAATTTGTTTTTGGGCTCCCCTATGGGGCAGACACTCCTTGTAATTCACGGAAGGGGGAAGATTAAAACAAAATGTAGAGAGAAAACTGTAATCACCAGGCCCTAATACACCTCTGTGAAGTTGGGGGGAAGGAGAATACAATCCTGTCAAATCAAAAGGGGATCGCATTTTGCATCCACTTTGCCCATGTAAATAACTATTTACATGGTGCAGGGTATTAGCATCCCATTTCTCCACAATTTTTACTGTATAGATTGTAAAATATTTAGTGTAGAGTTTTTTGGGTGGTGTTGTTGTTGAACCAATTTTCTGGTCTTATGAGTTTCTTCTCCCTCTTTCCATCCTCCCAGTCGTCACTTCAAACTTCCTATTATGGAAACAAAACTGGGAACACTCACAATTACCGGATAATATAATAGAAGGTGAATTGAAAGTGGCCAGAAAAAGGCAGCTTTAAATTGCTACTCCTAGGTCTCTCTTCCCACTGTAGACGTTCTTTGCTGCTGTTCTCTCTTACAGCGTGAACCAGAATGACTCGTTCTTTAAGAAAGCTATTCAAATAGGCTCAGTAGAACAGGTGAAGTGGGCTTATGTACACAAGAGAGAGGGTCCCCCTTCCCCTGACCACCGTCACCATCTAAAGCAGGTTTTTCAAATCAAGATTCATCTCCTGCTTTAACTTCTTGCATTCAAGGGTCACTCTGACAGCTCATCCGCATGTGGCTGAGCGTCACAGCTAGGTTACACAGGGAAGCGGCAGTTTCTGTTTGATGTCCCACTGCAGTAGTAAGAGCAATGGGAGATCCCACTCATGTTGCCAACATCAAGCATTCAAAGTCACCCCTCTAAAAATCATGAGATTGTCTTAAAAATCATAGTAAAACCAATACAT
>NW_020702914.1:0-3610 GCF_002925995.2 Terrapene triunguis | reverse complement strand
GTTATGTCATACATACATTTATAAGCACCCCCTCCCCATAAAGCCTTATGGGGTACACTGTCACACCCTCCCCCTGAACTTACTGCCAGAGACTTGGACACTGTCCATGGCGGAGGCAGTACCTGTAAAATTTCTGCTTGTTTTTGGTCACACTCCCTTTCAGTACCTTGAAACCATATGATGTCACTCCTAGGGGTTCTAGCCCGTTTTGGGGTTCCTGGTCCCCAGATGCTTGCAAACAGGTAGGGATGTAGTTTTGCTAACAGAATGCAGGCAGCAATATCCGTTAAAGTGGGGGTATCTTGGCATTTAGCCCCCAATGCCATGAGGCGGTGTGCCTCAGTTTCCCCTTCTACACAGCAGCATGGGCCCGTTATGCTTTTGCTGCTTTTTACAGGTATGGGCTGTAAAGTATCATGCTGGTGGGGCTGTCTTGTTACCATCCCCAGCATGTATAACAGCTTCTTCCACAAATTAGGTATGTTCCACATCTTTAAAGGGTTTACCACTAGTGTGAATTCTTTTATTTTATCCCATAGGTGAATTAGCAAAAGACACAAGGTTAACAGCAAATTTACGGTGGACAGGCTTCGTTCACTCAATTTGACTTGTTTAGCCCCTATTGCATTTTTCCAGTTCTCTGTGCCCTCTGGTAGACACTCTGACGCAGATTCTTCTGCCTCTTTGGGGAAGACTTCTAGTTCGGGCATGTGCTCAGGTCTTTGGCCGGGAAAGGGTGTACTACAGCCATGCTTGCCCTCGGCCCCTCCCTCTGGAGTTTCTCTGGGCTGGACCCCACTCCCTTGTGAAGTTTCTCCCATGCAGAGATTTCCCCCCCCCTGTCTTGGAGAGAGAGTTTTATTTCTTGCAAGTGTAGCAAGAACAAGATCTTTCCCCGGGGTGCTCTGGACCCCCTTGGGCACCCCACTTTCTGTTTCCAAAGGGTCAGCTGGACGGACCCCCTCATCCCAGAGACCTGACCCCCAGGTTTCCCTTAAAACCTGATCCACGGGAGAGGGGACTGGCCCTTTGAATGCAGACTTTTCATCCTCCTCCTGGGAAAGCCCCTCCCTACAAAAGGTGGGTGGACTCTCTAGCCCCCCCTGACCTTCCATTTGGGCTTCCCTCTTTGGGCTCCCCTCTGGGTCCGACACTCTTGTGTCCCCCAAAAGGGAAGGTGATCCTGCCCCAGCTGTGGACTCGCAGCTACCAGCCAGGACGGACCTCTTACTGGCCAGCAAAATCCCTCCCCTTTCACTCGGGTTGGGCTGGCACCCAGCTACAGAGTCCTTGGGGCCTGTTCCCACCACAGCGGTCCCCAGGACCCCAACGTCCACCTTTGGGACACACGCCTCTGTGCACCCCAGGGCAGGCCCGGCCCCCTGCTGACCTGCAACTTTCTGGCAGTCAGCAGCTGTGGTGGCCTCCTTGCTACAAGGTGGTACATCCCCCTCCCCCGGGGAGATGATTACGGGACAGGAGCTAGCTTTATCCAGCTCCTCCCTCTTGAGCTTCCCTGGAGCCCCGGGGCCATAGGAACCGGCCACAACCAGCCCTGCCCCCGAAGCTGCATCCTTTACTGCTGCAGAGGAATCTAAGAGACACTCTCCTATTCCCCCAGCAGTTGCTGTGACTTCACCCCCCCCTCTGGGGCTTTTAGCACAAGATTCCTTCTCACTGCTAACCAACCCTGGGACAGATTCTGCCACACTAAAGAAATCATTCCCCAGTAGAAACGGTGCAAAATTGTGTGCCACCGTTGCAACCGTCAGCTCAGCCTGCAAATCTTGAGTTTGCATGTGTACTTTAGCCAAAGGTGCAAGGACTTTGTAACCCCCTACCAGCTCTAATTCTGCCATTTTACCTGGCAACAAATCCTTTTCCTGGATCAGGTCCCTCCTGACCACAGAAATCTCAGCACCCGTGTCCCTTAATCCAAGAAGCATTTGACCATTTAATCTAACAGCATGCATATGCTCATTGCTTGGTTGTGTGGAAGCAAGCTTTACAAATCCCGTGTGGAAAGAGGCCACAGCCTGGCTCTGAGAAGCCCCAGCTTCATGTGTTACTTGTTGCCTGCTTCCACTCAGCAAGGGACACTTATTCCTCAGGTGCTCAATGGACTTACAATGATAGCACCTCTTGGGCTCCTCTGCTTGCACAGGAAATTTGGGACGAGTACCAGGGGAATGGGGAGGTGACCGCCCAGCCTCCTTTTTCCCATACCCAGGGGTAAAACGGTGATTCTGCTTTCCCCCAACCTTATACCCCTCCACCAGTGGTTTATGTTTGATCGCAGCTTGTGCTTGTTCATAAGAGTCAGCATACTCAGCTAATTCACCCACTGCATTTACCTTTTTGTCCCACAAATACTGTTTTACCTCATCACTGCACATATTCAGGAAGTGTTCCTGAGTAACCAGATCACACATCCCTTCAAAGCTGGTAATGCCTCTCCCCCGCACCCATTTATCTACCAAATCTCTCATTTCATTGGCATAAGCCACATTACTTAATCCAGATCCCCGCTTAAGGGTCCTGAATTTAACCCTGTAGGTTTCAGGTGTAACCTGAAACTGTTTCAAAACCAGTTCCTTAAATTTACCATAGTTTGAAGCATCATCAATAGGCATCTTATTGAATATGTCCAGAGCTCTGCCAGTCAATTTTGCTATCAATGTGGTCATCTTCTGATCTTCAGGGATGGCATGGAGGGTGCACAGTCTCTCAAAGGTGATGAAATATTCGGCGATATCGCCGGACTCGTCATACTGTGGACATAGTCGCTCCCATTTGTGGATTTTTGGGGAAGTGGAGCCAGCAGGGGGAGGGTTTTGTCTCCTCGACTCCATAACAGTCAGTTCATGTTTCTGGGCTTCCCTCTGGGCCTCCATAGCCCTCTCCTGGGCAGCTGCCTCTGCCTCCGCCCTCGCTGCCGCCGCTCGCTCCCTTGCTGCCTCCACCTCCATAGCCCTCTCGTGGGCAGCTGTCTCTGCCTCTATAGCTCTCTTGTGGGCAGCTGTCTCTGCCTCCGCTCTCGCTGCCTCCGCCTCCATAGCTCTCTTGTGGGCAGCCTCTTCCCTTGCATGTTCTGCCTCCGCTCTCGCTGCCGCCCTCGCTGCCTCCGCCTCCATAGCTCTCTTGTGGGCAGCCTCTTCCCTTGCCTGTTCTGCCTCCCTGGCACTAATTTCTAATTGTCTTAGTTCCAGCCGTCTCTTATGTTCATTTTCTCTCTCTTTTGCTTCCAGCCTGGCCAGCTTTAGTTTATTAGCAGCGTCACTAGTACTCATTGTCCTGCTTTCTTGTGCTGGGCTACAACCCCTCTGCAGTTCACTGAAACTGAGGTCACTAGTACTCATTTTCCTGCTTTCTTCTGATCTTCCGCCTTACTTATTTTGCTTCCTTTTCTGTCCCTACTTCCCTTGCCCGAAATAAGCAAACAGAAAATAACAAACCAGTAACCACTTTGTCTGTTCTCCAGCCACCACACTTAAAACTCACTTAAAATCACTACCAGTATCTCAAAGCAATCAGCTGTGCACAGATCCTGCTCGACTACGCCACTGTGACGGGTTGGATCACAGAAACCCCCTTGGGAGCTGCCACCCGA
>NW_020702913.1:0-1069 GCF_002925995.2 Terrapene triunguis | reverse complement strand
TGAATTAGACACTCCAGTCCACTTCAACACAGACCCAGGGTCTGAATCACTTGTCCCAATGCTGCAAGTTTACCCAAAAACAGCTCACAGGAGTGTGCTTGTCTTTAGCACTCAGATGCCCAACTCCCAATGGGGTCTAAACCCAGATAAATCCGTTTTACCCTGCATAAAGCTTATGCAGGGTAAACTCATAAATTGTTCGCCCTCTATAACACTGATAGAGAGATATGCACCGCTGTTTGCTCCCCCAGGTATTAATACATACTCTGAGTAAATTACTAAATAAAAAGTGATTTTATTAAATACAGACAGTAGGATTTAAGTGGTTCAAAGTAGTAACAGACAGAACAAAGTAAGTCACAAGCAAAATAAAATAAAATGCGCAAATCTATGCCTAATCAAACTAAATACAGATAATTTCCTCACCAGTTCCAGAATGCTCCCTTTTACAGGCTAATCTCCCTTTAGCCTGGATCCAGCAATCTCTCACACCCCTGTAGTTACTGCTTTTTGTTTCAGTTTCCTTCAAGCATCCTGGGGGGTTGGAGAGGCTCCTTCTTTAGCCAGCTGAAGACAAAATGGAGGGGTCTCTCCCAGGGTTAAATAGACTCTCTCTTGTGGGAGGAGACCCCCCTCCTCCCTCCTATGCAAAGTCCAGCTCCAAGATGGAGTTCTGGAGTCACCTGGGCAAGTCACATGTCCCTGCATGACTCAGTCTTTACAGGCTGAAGCCATTGCCCACATGGAATCTTGCATGTCTCCAGGAAGACTTCTTATGTGGATTGGAGCATTCCAAGATGCATTGTTCCCTGATCAGGTACTTAACCTGGCGAATTCCTTCCTAAAGAAGCTGACCAAATGCCTCCCAAAGCTTACTTAGAAACCAAGCAAGCATACAGCCCATATTCTTAACCTCAAGTAGAAAATGATATATATATGTACAAATAGGATGAATAGATATAGTAGACCATAACCTTTACGGAGATATGTTACCTGGCACAGGCAGCACAAAACATATTCCAGTTATGTCATACATACATTTATAAGCACCCCCTCCCCATAAAGCCTT
>NW_020702912.1:0-1418 GCF_002925995.2 Terrapene triunguis | reverse complement strand
AGCCAGCTTCACTAGCTGCTGTGTATATTATGGGGACAGAGCCATGGCTCTATCAATTCTTTGTCCCTTTCTGTCCATTTCCCAATCACTTACTCCCAGGAAGAAATATGAGCTGCACAGCCTTTGCTGTCTTCCCCATGCCTCCTTGCCATCTCAGGAGCTATCACTGGAGCAAATCAAGCCGTTAGCTGATAGTCAGGAAACAACAGTGGCTTTGGTCCATTTTTGTTAGAACTTTCTTCTAATTTATACATGGCCAATTGGTACCCATTTGTTCTTGTGCCAGCATTGTCATTTAGCTTAAATAGCTCTTCTCTCTCCTTCGCTTAACCCTCTGGCATATTTACAGAGAGCAATCATCTCCCCCTCTCCTCTCTCCCCTTCATTTTACTAATGGCCAACCTCTTTTAGTCTCCTCTGCTAAGACAGGCCCTCCATTCCCCTTATCATCCTTGTAGCCCTTTTCTGTACCTGCCGCAGTCCCAGTTTGAATTCATCTTTCTTGAACACAGAATTGACCAGAATTGTACACAGTATTCCAGATGATATCTTACCAGTGTCTTTTACAACAGTATCTTCCCTATCTCACCTGACATATTTATTTCCCTTTTTTACAGCTGCATTACATTGGTGTTTGCATCCAGGTCAGTCTCTTCCTTTGCTGTTACCAGCTGATGAACCCCTGGTTTCTAGCAGGAATTCTTGTTGTTAGTCCCTAAGTGCATGACCTTGTACTTAGTACAATAAAATTTCATCCCATTTCTATCACTCCAATCCTCTAGGTCATCCAGTTCTTCCTGTACAATATTCTAATCTTCCTCCACCCACTAAGGTTTGGTTTGGTCACATTTATAGAAGAATTTGCCTAGTTTAAAAAAAAAAAAAAAAAAAAAAACACAGCCAAAAATTTCAGCAGTAACTTGAGGTACCTTAATGGGGCCTGGTTTTTAGAAGGTAGATGCTCAGCAAATCTTGGTAAGTTGTTTTAAATGCATTTGATTTGTAATAGCAACAAAAGTATATTGTGATTGAACAGCCAGTGTAATGAGAGAGCTTGTATGGAGAATTCCCTAGAACTACATTATAAGGAGTTGGACTAAAATATAATTGAAATTATATTACAACATACTTCATGCTGTGCTGCATACATGAAAACCCCTTCCAAATGCTATACACCAACTGCCTTGAAGAAATTTGATTTGATCTGAAGTCATTCCTAGAGTTGCAGGTGAGGGAATTGACAGTGATAAGAGGGGACTCCACAAACAGAAGGCTGTGGGGACAAAAGTTGAATTTTGGCAAGATCTAAAAAGATTTTTCCCAAGAAATATCCCATTATGCAGTAGCTAGCTGACTATTGCAATAAGTTACACCAGGGATGCCTTAGTAGGCTATGGGTGAATGCCTCAGGTGCACTA
>NW_020702911.1:0-2082 GCF_002925995.2 Terrapene triunguis | reverse complement strand
CAGAATCTTTCAGGTGTCTGGCATTTGCATTAGAAGTCTGACCATGAAGTTTTAGCAAGTCAGCCTACACCTTAGAAATAAGTAGTTTGTGCTTCATTAAAAAAAGTTTGTCCAGCTTCAATCTAATTATTTTGGGACAGTGAAATTTCCAAGGCAGAAATTGAAGACATTTTTCCCATGCTCCCAGCTGTGATCATTTGCTGAAGTCATGATCTGACACTGAACCCCAAATCTGAGATTTGGATTCCTAGGTATCAAAGAATTTATTAACCATTTTTATCCCATAGGTTTTATGGCAGGATTATGTCTCCAAATCTGGCAATTTTATAGCTAACATTTCAGTCTTAGTGTAATTTACTTTAAAGGCAGATACTTTCCTAAACGATAGATTTCTTTAGTTCTTTTAGGGAAATGTTTAATTAGATAAATATTACATGATCACCATGTAAAGCTATTTAATAATTAATTCGTTCAAGTTTTCATTCTGCAATTTATTATTCCCTATTCTCTGCACAAACTCCTCCAGAGAGAACATGAAGGAGTGAAGGAGACAGTAGACATCAAAGCAGATAAAAATCAGGATTTTTATAAATAAAGTAACTTAAAAATCATATTTCAATTTTTTACTTACATGTTTACTTTCTTCCCATTTTAGAGTCTTAAATTGCTAAAGTGGCCATTTATATCTAACTTCCTAATCATTAAAAAAATTATGTAAAATCTGAAATTCTACTAAAGTTTCAGGCTTAAAATGCTCCTATTTGCTGAAAAAGAAAAGTCTAGAGCAGTGGTTCCCAAGCTTGTTCCACCGCTTGTGCAGGGAAAGCCCCTGGTGGGCCGGGGCGGTTTGTTTACCTGCCGTGTCCGCAGGTTCGGCCGATTGCAGCTCCGAGTGGCCGTTCACTGCTCCAGGCCAACGGGAGTTGCTGGAAGCGGCGGCCAGTACGTCCCTTAGCCCGCACCGCTTCCAGCGGCTCCCACTGGCCTGGAGCAGCAAACCACGGCCACTGGGAGCCACGATCCGCCGAACCTGTGGACACGGCAGGTAAACAAACCACCCCGGCCCGCCAGGGGCTTTCCCTGCACAAGCGGTGGAACAAGTTTGGGAACCACTGGTCTAGAGCCTCTTTAACATACTCACTGTAAACATCAAACTCAAAATTGATATGCAAAAAGCCAATTCTCTATTTGGAATCAGCATCACCTTTCCATACACTGAACTTCCACAAGTCAATGACCTGATCCTGGTCTCACTGAAGTCAATGGCAAAACTCGCACCTATGACACTGGTGCAGGATTTAGTCATGTAGGCTCCCAAAGGGGCGAGATTTAAAACAAAACCTGGCCTGTGTATTAAAAAGTTAACAATAACTTTGTTAATGTATCAAAAGTCTAAATAACTTCTCACTGTTAACACTACAGCAATTTTATGCCATTAATAGAAAAGTTAATAAAAATAAAATTTTAGTCCCAGATTCTAAAAGCAATTAAGACTATATTTAATTATAAGCAAGAGTAGTCCTGTTGAAGTCAGAATTACGGCTTTAATTTTCAATATTTTAGTAGTAGCATTTAGTTCCCTCCTGCTATCGCCAGGATTTATAATATAGTTCATTATAAATTTTTATCTAAAGTTGCAATAGCAGAAAAATTAAGGTTCATTTTACAAATCCTCAATCTGATTTAAACAGCTACACTCCAGACAGTTTCTCTATTTCCTGGATATAATTACACAAGGAGAGCCAACTCAGTTGAATCAGTGCTGCTTTTCAGCTGGTATAAAGAGCAGTCATCCACATTTCGTTATATGGGTGTGTAGTGAGCCGGTGTGCCTCCCCTCCGTCCCGCATAGGGCCGAACTTCCCCTAACCCCAACGTGGGCGGAGCCACTGGGTCCGGCGCCCGCCCCTCCGAGGTCACGGCCCCGACACGGAAGTATAAAAGCCCGCCGGCAGAGCTCAGTGGAGCCCAGGCCGGCAGAGAGAGCAGACGTCCCGGGCCGAGCTCCCGCTTGGGAGACAGCCGCAGGCCGCGAGCCGCCAGGTACCCCGAGGAGGACCGGCCAAGCCTGCCCCGGGCCGG
>NW_020702910.1:0-2060 GCF_002925995.2 Terrapene triunguis | reverse complement strand
CAGAATCTTTCAGGTGTCTGGCATTTGCATTAGAAGTCTGACCATGATGTTTTAGCAAGTCAGCCTACACCTTAGAAATAAGTAGTTTGTGCTTCATTAAAAAAAGTTTGTCCAGCTTCAATCTAATTATTTTGGGACAGTGAAATTTCCAAGGCAGAAATTGAAGACATTTTTCCCATGCTCCCAGCTGTGATCATTTGCTGAAGTCATGATCTGACACTGAACCCCAAATTTGAGATTTGGATTCCTAGGTATCAAAGAATTTATTAACCATTTTTATCCCATAGGTTTTATGGCAGGATTATGTCTCCAAATCTGGCAATTTTATAGCTAACATTTCAGTCTTAGTGTAATTTACTTTAAAGGCAGATACTTTCCTAAACGATAGATTTCTTTAGTTCTTTTAGGGAAATGTTTAATTAGATAAATATTACATGATCACCATGTAAAGCTATTTAATAATTAATTCCTTCAAGTTATTATTCCCTATTCTCTGCACAAACTCCTCCAGAGAGAACATGAAGGAGTGAAGGAGACAGTAGACATCAAAGCAGATAAAAATCAGGATTTTTATAAATAAAGTAACTTAAAAATCATATTTCAATTTTTTACTTACATGTTTACTTTCTTCCCATTTTAGAGTCTTAAATTGCTAAAGTGGCCATTTATATCTAACTTCCGAATCATTAAAAAAATTATGTAAAATCTGAAATTCTACTAAAGTTTCAGGCTTAAAATGCTCCTATTTGCTGAAAAAGAAAAGTCTAGAGCAGTGGTTCCCAAACTAGTTCCACCGCTTGTGCAGGGAAAGCCCCTGGTGGGCCGGGGCGGTTTGTTTACCTGCCGTGTCCGCAGGTTCAGCCGACTGCAGCTCCGAGTGGCCGTTCACTGCTCCAGGCCAATGGGAGTTGCTGGAAGCGGCGGCCAGTACGTCCCTTAGCCCGCACCACTTCCAGCGGCTCCCACTGGCCTGGAGCAGCAAACCACGGCCACTGGGAGCCACGATCTGCCGAACCTGTGGACACGGCAGGTAAACAAACCACCCTGGCCCGCCAGGGGCTTTCCCTGCACAAGCGGTGGAACAAGTTTGGGAACCACTGGTCTAGAGCCTCTTTAACATACTCACAGTAAACATCAAACTCAAAATTGATATGCAAAAAGCCAATTCTCTATTTGGAATCGGCATCACCTTTCCATACACTGAACTTCCACAAGTCAATGACCTGATCCTGGTCTCACTGAAGTCAATGGCAAAACTTGCACCTATGACACTGGTGCAAGATTTAGTCATGTAGGCTCCCAAGGGGGCGAGATTTAAAACAAAACCTGGCCTGTGTATTAAAAAGTTAACAATAACTTTGTTAATGTATCAAAAGTCTAAATAACTTTTCACTGTTAACACCACAGCAATTTTATGCCATTAATAGAAAAGTTAATAAAAATAAAATTTTAGTCCCAGATTCTAAAAGCAATTAAGACTATATTTAATTATAAGCAAGAGTAGTCCTGTTGAAGCCAGAATTACGGCTTTAATTTTCAATATTTTAGTAGTAGCATTTAGTTCCCTCCTGCTATCGCCAGGATTTATAATATAGTTCATTATAAATTTTTATCTAAAGTTGCAATAGCAGAAAAATTAAGATTCATTTTACAAATCCTCAATCTGATTTAAACAGCTACACTCAAGACAGTTTCTCTATTTCCTGGATATAATTACACAAGGAGAGCCAACTCAGTTGAATCAGTGCTGCTTTTCAGCTGGTATAAAGAGCAGTCATCCACATTTCGTTATATGGGTGTGTAGTGAGCCGGTGTGCCTCCCCTCCGTCCCGCATAGGGCCGAACTTCCCCTAACCCCAACGTGGGCGGAGCCACCGGGTCCAGCGCCCGCCCCTCCGAGGTCACGGCCCCGACCCAGAAGTATAAAAGCCAGCCGGCAGAGCTCAGTGGAGCCCAGGCCGGCAGAGAGAGCAGACCTCCCGGGCCGAGCTCCCGCTTGGGAGACAGCCGCAGGCCGCCAGGTACCCCGAGGAGGACCGGCCAAGCCTGCCCCGGGCCGG
>NW_020702909.1:0-6093 GCF_002925995.2 Terrapene triunguis | reverse complement strand
TCTCTTTCATGGGCCTCCTGTTTGGCTTTTTCTTCTCTTTCATGGGCCTCCTGTTTGGCTTTTTCCAGCTCCATTTCTCTCTTGTGGGCCTCCTCTTTGGCTTTCTCTTCTCTGTCTCTCAGCTCCATCTCTCTCTTGTGGGCCCCCTCTTTGGCTTTCTCCAGCTCCATCTCTCTCTTGTGGGCCCCCTCTTTGGCTTTCTCTTCTCTGTCTCTCAGCTCTATCTCTTTTTCTTTCAGCTCCATAGCTCTCTTGTGGGCCTCCTCTTTAGCTTTTTCTTCTTTGGTAGTCATTTTCCTGGTTTTCCTGTGCTGGGTCACCCCCTCTGCAGTTGACTGAAACTGGGATGTACTTAGCTGTGGCTGCTGCTGAGTTAACAGAGACTTTCTAACAAGCTACTCCCGAGGATGTAAAAAGAAAAAAAAAAACAATTCAACTTGTAAATTGCCTTTACCAGTTCAAAGTTTGCTCACTGATTGAACCCTTCTCTTAACAAATCCCCTTGTTAAAAAAAAACTTAACACCTCTGCCTTCAGGCAAGGAGAGATAAGATATGCATCTACCTTCAGCTCTGCTCTCCAAGCAGCTAGAAGGAAAAAAAAATCTCTTACTGGCTTTTGGGTTAAAACGATCTCCACCGCTATGCCACCATGTCAAGGCTGGATCCCCACTTTGAACTTTAGGGTTCAAATGTAGGGGCCTGCATAAAAAACTTCTAAGCTTATCTACCAGCTTAGCTTTGGTCCGCTGCCACCATCACAAGAATTCCCTCCCTGGGAAGCCTTGAGAAACCTTTCACCAATTCCCTGGTGAACACAGATCCAAACCCCCTTGGATCTTAAAACAAGGAGAAGTTAACCATCCCCCCTCCTTCCTTCCACCCTCCTTTCACCAACTCCTGGTGAATACAGATCCAAACCCCCTTGGATCTTAAAACAAGGAGAAATCAATCTGGTTCTTAAAAAAGAAGGCTTTTAATTAAAGAAAAAGGTAAAAATCATCTCTGTAAAATCAGTATGGAAAATAGCTTTACAGGGTAATCAAACTTAAAGAGCTCAGAGGACCCCCCTCTGTCTTAGGTTCAAAGTACAGCAAACAAAGATACACACTCTGGTAAAAAGGTACATTTACAAGTTGAGAAAACAAAGTAAATCTAAGACGCCTTGCTGTCTTTTTACTTACTAGTTTGAAATAGGAGAGACTTGTTTAGAAAGATGGGGAGAACCTGGATTGATGTCTGGTCCCTCTCAGTCCCAAGAGCGAACCCCCCTAAAACAAAGAGCACACACACAAACCTTTCCCCCCCCAAGATTTGAAAGTATCTTGTCTCCTTATTGGTCCTTCGGGTCAGGCGTCAGCCAGGTTACCCGAGCCTCTTAACCCTTTACAGGTAAAAGGATTTGGAGTCTCTGTACACAGAGAGCTGTTACCCTTCCCTTCATAGTTATGACACGCCCCCCAAATCACAGATAGTGTTGGACGTTCGGTTCCACACTGGCTGTGATTTCTTCCTGGAGTTTTAGGAGAAAACAGAGTTAATAAGACATACTACTGATTATATAAAAACTAACAATGTTTCATTCCAAGAACAATTGTTAACCAGTTAACTCTGGGAAACTTTCCCGGGAGAGTGCATCAGCCACTTTGTTAGAAGCTCCCGAAATGTGTTGTATTTCAAAATCAAAATCTTGGAGAGCTAAACTCCACCGAAGAAGTTTTTTGTTATTTCCCTTGGCGGTATGAAGCCACTGTAGCACAGCATGGTCTGTTTGTAGTTGGAAACGCCGTCCCCAAACATATGGGCGTAGCTTTTCCAGCGCGTACACAATGGCGTAGCATTCCTTTTCGCTGATTGACCAGTGACTTTCCCTCTCAGACAGTTTTTTGCTGAGAAACACGACAGGATGGAATTCTTGATCCGGTCCTTCCTGCATTAAAACTGCTCCCACGCCTCTCTCGGAAGCATCTGTGGTTACTAGGAACGGTTTGTCAAAGTCTGGGGCCCTTAGCACAGGGTCAGACATGAGTGTTGCCTTAAGCTGGTTAAAGGCCTTTTGACACTCATCAGTCCACTGAACTGCATTTGGCTGTTTCTTTCTGGTTAGGTCTGTCAGCGGGGCGGCGATTTGGCTGTAGTGTGGTACAAATCGCCTATAATATCCGGCCAAGCCTAAGAAGGATTGGACCTGTTTCTTTGACTTTGGAACCAGCCACTTTTGGATAGCATCCACTTTGGCCTGTAGGGGATTTATAGTTCCTTGACCCACCTGGTGCCCCAGGTACGTCACTCTGTTTTGGCCTATTTGACACTTTTTAGCCTTAACAGTTAGTCCTGCCTGTCGGATGCGCTCGAAGACTTTTCCCAGGTGCTCCAGGTGTTCTGTCCATGAATCAGAAAAAATGGCCACATCATCGAGGTAGGCAACTGCAGATTCTCCCAATCCCGCTAAGAGACCATCTACAAGTCTTTGGAAGGTGGCGGGTGCATTTCGCAACCCGAAAGGGAGTACATTGAATTCATACACCCCTGCCTGGGTGACGAAGGCTGACCTTTCCTTAGCGGGTTCATCTAGTGGTACTTGCCAGTACCCTTTGGTTAAGTCTAAAGTAGAGATGAATTGGGCATGTCCCAATTTCTCCAATAGCTCATCTGTGCGTGGCATTGGATAGTTGTCAGGACGAGTTACAGCATTTAGCTTACGGTAGTCCACGCAAAAGCGTATTTCCCCATCTGGTTTGGGAACTAGAACCACTGGAGATGCCCATGCACTGTTAGAGGGGCGGATTATACCCATCTGTAGCATGTCCTGGATCTCCCTTTGTATAGCAGCTTGGGCATGAGGTGACTCCCGGTAGGATGGGGTTCTAATTGGGTGAGCATTACCTGTGTCAATGGAGTGGTATGCCCGTTCGGTCTGTCCTGGAGTGGCTGAGAAAATCGGTGCAAAGCTTGTGCACAGCTCCTTGATCTGCTGTCGCTGCAGACGTCCCAGGGTCGTGGAGAGGTTCACCTCTTCCACGCCACCATTCCTTGTTCCTTCGTAGTAGACACCTGCAGGCCACTCCGCGTCATCTGTTTCCTGGGCTGTAAACTGGCAAACGTTTAATCCTCTGGAATAAAAGGGCTTAAGAGAATTAACATGGTATACCTTAGGCTTTATGTTGGAGGTGGGGGAGGCTATGAGATAGTTAACAGCTCCTAGGCGCTCCTGGACCGTGAATGGTCCTTCCCACGACGCTTCCATTTTATGGGCCTGGAGCGCCTTTAAGACCATGACTTGGTCTCCTACTTTGAAGGACCGTTCTCTGGAATGTTTATCATACCAGGCCTTTTGCTCTTCCTGAGCATTCTTTAGGTTTTCTTTAGCAAGGGCTAAAGAGTGTCGGAGGGTGTTTTGTAGGTTGCTTACAAAGTCTAGAATGTTAGTTCCTGGAGAAGGCGTAAACCCCTCCCATTGCTGCTTCACCAACTGTAATGGCCCCTTAACCTCGCGGCCATACACAAGTTCAAATGGTGAAAACCCTAAACTGGGATGTGGTACAGCCCTGTAGGCAAAAAGCAACTGCTGCAACACTAGGTCCCAATCATTGGAGTGTTCATTTACGAATTTACGTATCATGGCCCCCAAAGTTCCATTAAACCTCTCCACCAGACCATTGGTTTGATGGTGATGAGGGGTGGCAACCAAGTGATTCACCCCATGAGCTTCCCACAGGGTTTTCATGTTCCCTGCCAGGAAATTAGTTCCCGAATCTGTAAGGATGTCGGAGGGCCAACCTACCCTGGCAAAAATGTCTGCTAATGCCTGGCACACACTTTTAGTCTTGGTGTTGCTTAAGGGTACAGCTTCCGGCCATCGGGTAGCAAAATCCATGAAAGTCAGTACGTACTGCTTTCCTCTGGGTGTCTTCTTTGGGAAAGGGCCCAGAATATCCACAGCTACTCGCTGAAATGGGACCTCAATTATGGGTAGTGGCTGGAGAGGGGCTTTAACCTGGTCTTGGGGCTTTCCCACTCGTTGGCACACCTCACAAGACCGGACATAATTAGCAACGTCCTTGCCCATTCCCTCCCAGTGGAAGGACTTCCCCAACCGGTCTTTGGTTCTGTTCACCCCAGAATGGCCACTGGGATGATCATGGGCTAAGCTCAAGAGCTTTACCCGATACTTAGTGGGAACCACCAACTGTCTTTGAGGATGCCAGTCTTCCTGGTGCCCACCAGAAAGAGTTTCCTTGTATAAAAGTCCTTGTTCTACAACAAACCGGGATCGGTTAGAAGAGCTGAGAGGCGGTGGGGTGCTCCGTGCCGCCGCCCAAGCTTTCTGAAGGCTGTCATCTGCTTCCTGCTCGGCCTGGAACTGTTCCCTTGATGCTGGAGACATCAGTTCCTCCTTGGACTGTGGACTGGGGCTTGGTCCCTCTGGAAGCGATGCAGGTGCTGGGGCTGTTTCCACTGACCGTGAACCGCTGTCCGCTGGTGCACTATGTGGTATCTCAGGCTCTGGCTGAGCCTCTTGGGTAGGGTTATCTGCTGCTTCCGCCAGTTCAGGCTCGCTGGTGCCCTCTGGCATTGGAGTTGTAGACGGGTTTGCAAGCGCTGGACTCAGTGCCGGCAATGGTTCTGGTGCTGGTTGCGTTGCCAGTTCCGGTTCCGGGACTGGCTTTGGCTGGGTCTCTGGGATTGGATCCACTACGGCTGTTGCAGTCGTTGGCAGGGGATCCGGTTCCACCACCTGTGTTTGGGTCTCCGGTAACACCGACGGGGCTCTGGTGGACGGCTCAGGAACAGGGATGGGGGTGAAAGCTTGCTTAGCCTGGCTGCGGGTGACTATTCCCACCCTCTTGGCTAGCTTCACATGGTTGGCCAAGTCTTCCCCCAGCAGCATGGGGATGGGATAATTGTCATAGACTGCAAAAGTCCACATTCCAGCCCAGCCCTTGTACTGGACATGCAACTGGGCTGTAGGCAAGGTTACAGACTGTGACACGAAGGGTTGAATTGTCACTGTAGCCTCCGGGTTGATGAGTTTGGGGTCCACTAGGGATTGGTGGATAGTTGACACTTGTGCCCCAGTGTCCCTCCAAGCGATAACCTTCTTTCCGCCCACTCTCAAGGTTTCCCTTCGCTCCGAGGGTATGAGAGAGGCATCTGGGTCTGGGGATCTTTGGTGTGATTGGGGTGTAATGAACTGTAATCGGTTAGGGTTCTTGGGGCAGTGAGCCTTTATATGCCCCAGTTCATTATTTAAAACATCGCCCTGCTAAGGTATCACCGGGGCGATGTTGGTTGATGGAGACTGGTGTGGTGGGGTGAGAAGGCGTCTGGGGTTTCCCTTGGGATGTGGGTGGGGCCTTGGGTTGTCCCCGGTGGTAAGGTTTTGTTTCGGCTTGCCCCTTCTGATATTCGCTCCAACTGCTACTAGCTTTTTTCTTTTCTGTCACCTCCACCCATTTGGCTCCAATCTCCCCCGCCTCGGTTACAGTTTTGGGCTTCCCATCTAGGATGTACCTTTCTATTTCCTCAGGAACACCCTCTAAAAACTGCTCCATTTTTACTAGGGAAAGCAGATCTTCCAGAGATTTAACATTTGCTCCTGATACCCAGGCATCACAATTTTTGTCAATGTGGTAGGCATGCCGGGTAAATGACACATCTGGTTTCCACCTTAGGGCTCTGAACCGCCGACGGGCATGCTCGGGTGTTAGCCCCATTCTGAGTCTGGCCTTGTTTTTAAAAAGTTCATAACTGTTCATGTGTTCCTTAGGCATTTCAGCCGCCACCTCTGCTAAGGGTCCACTGAGCTGCGGTCTCAGCTCTACCATGTACTGGGGTGGAGGGATGCTGTATCCAAGGCAGGCCCTTTCAAAATTTTCTAAGAAGGCCTCAGTATCATCGCCTGCCTTGTAGGTGGGGAATTTCCTGGGATGGGAAGTGGTACCTGGAGAGGAGTTGTTAGGATGGTCTGATGCATCCTGCCTAGTCCTTGCTGCTTCCAGTTCCATCTCTTTTTCTTTCAGCTCCATCTCTCTTTCATGGGCCTCCTGTTTGGCTTTTTCTTCTCTTTCATGGGCCTCCTGTTTGGCTTTTTC
>NW_020702908.1:0-5921 GCF_002925995.2 Terrapene triunguis | reverse complement strand
ATCTCTCTCTTGTGGGCCGCCTCTTTGGCTTTCTCTTCTCTGTCTCTCAGCTCTATCTCTTTTTCTTTCAGCTCCATAGCTCTCTTGTGGGCCTCCTCTTTAGCTTTTTCTTCTTTGGTAGTCATTTTCCTGGTTTTCTTGTGCTGGGTCACACCCCTCTGCAGTTGACTGAAATTGGGATGTACTTAGCTCTGGCTGCTGCTGAGTTAACAGAGACTTTCTAACAAGCTACTCCCGAGGATGTAAAAAGAAAAAAAACAATTCAACTTGTAAATTATCTTTACCAGTCAGTCAAAGTTTGCTCCCTTTGAACCCTTCTCTTAACAAAGGACCTCGTTAAAAAAAACTTAACACCTCTGCCTTCAGGCAAGGAGAGATAAGATATGCATCTACCTTCAGCTCTGCTCTCCAAGCAGCTAGAAGGAGAAAAAAAAAATCTCTTACTGGCTTTTGGGTTAAAACGATCTCCACCGCTATGCCACCATGTCAAGGCTGGATCCCCACTTTGAACTTTAGGGTTCAAATGTAGGGGCCTGCATAAAAACTTCTAAGCTTATCTACCAGCTTAGCTTTGGTCCGCTGCCACCATCACAAGAATTTCCTCCCTAGGAAGCCTTGAGAAACCTTTCACCAATTCCCTGGTGAACACAGATCCAAACCCCCTTGGATCTTAAAACAAGGAGAAGTTAACCATCCCCCCTCCTTCCTTCCACCCTCCTTTCACCAACTCCTGGTGAATACAGATCCAAACCCCCTTGGATCTTATAACAAGGAGAAATCAATCTGGTTCTTAAAAAAAAAAAGGCTTTTAATTAAAGAAAAAGGTAAAAATCATCTCTGTAAAATCAGTATGGAGAATACTTTACAGGGTAATCAAACTTAAAGAGCTCAGAGGACCCCCCTCTGTCTTAGGTTCAAAGTACAGCAAACAAAGATACACACTCTGGTAAAAAGGTACATTTACAAGTTGAGAAAACAAAGTAAATCTAAGACGCCTTGCTGTCTTTTTACTTACTAGTTTGAAATAGGAGAGACTTGTTTAGAAAGATGGGGAGAACCTGGATTGATGTCTGGTCCCTCTCAGTCCCCAGAGCGAACCACCCCTAAAACAAAGAGCACACACACAAACCTTTCCCCCCCCAAGATTTGAAAGTATCTTGTCTCCTTATTGGTCCTTCGGGTCAGGCGTCAGCCAGGTTACCCGAGCCTCTTAACCCTTTACAGGTAAAAGGATTTGGAGTCTCTGTACACAGAGAGCTGTTACCCTTCCCTTCATAGTTATGACACGCCCCCCAAATCACAGATAGTGTTGGACGTTCGGTTCCACACTGGCTGTGATTTCTTCCTGGAGTTTTAGGAGAAAACAGAGTTAATAAGACATACTACTGATTATATAAAAACTAACAATGTTTCATTCCAAGAACAATTGTTAACCAGTTAACTCTGGGAAACTTTCCCGGGAGAGTGCATCAGCCACTTTGTTAGAAGCTCCCGAAATGTGTTGTATTTCAAAATCAAAATCTTGGAGAGCTAAACTCCACTGAAGAAGTTTTTTGTTATTTCCCTTGGCGGTATGAAGCCACTGTAGCGCAGCATGGTCTGTTTGTAGTTGGAAACGCCATCCCCAAACATATGGGCGTAGCTTTTCCAGCGCGTACACAATGGCGTAGCATTCCTTTTCGCTGATTGACCAGTGACTTTCCCTCTCAGACAGTTTTTTGCTGAGAAACACGACAGGATGGAATTCTTGATCCGGTCCTTCCTGCATTAAAACTGCTCCCACGCCTCTCTCGGAAGCATCTGTGGTTACTAGGAACGGTTTGTCAAAGTCTGGGGCCCTTAGCACAGGGTCAGACATGAGTGTTGCCTTAAGCTGGTTAAAGGCCTTTTGACACTTATCAGTCCACTGAACTGCATTTGGCTGTTTCTTTCTGGTTAGGTCTGTCAGCGGGGCGGCGATTTGGCTGTAGTGTGGTACAAATCGCCTATAATATCCGGCCAAGCCTAAGAAGGATTGGACCTGTTTCTTTGACTTTGGAACCGGCCACTTTTGGATAGCATCCACTTTGGCCTGTAGGGGATTTATAGTTCCTTGACCCACCTGGTGTCCCAGGTACGTCACTCTGTTTTGGCCTATTTGACACTTTTTAGCCTTAACAGTTAGTCCTGCCTGTCGGATGCGCTCGAAGACTTTTCCCAGGTGCTCCAGGTGTTCTGTCCATGAATCAGAAAAAATGGCCACATCATCGAGGTAGGCAACTGCAGATTCTCCCAATCCCGCTAAGAGACCATCTACAAGTCTTTGGAAGGTGGCGGGTGCATTTCGCAACCCGAAAGGGAGTACATTGAATTCGTACACCCCTGCCTGGGTGACGAAGGCTGACCTTTCCTTAGCGGGTTCATCTAGTGGTACTTGCCAGTACCCTTTGGTTAAGTCTAAAGTAGAGATGAATTGGGCATGTCCCAATTTTTCCAATAGCTCATCTGTGCGTGGCATTGGATAGTTGTCAGGACGAGTTACAGCATTTAGCTTACGGTAGTCCACGCAAAAGCGTATTTCCCCATCTGGTTTGGGAACTAGAACCACTGGAGATGCCCATGCACTGTTAGAGGGGCGGATTATACCCATCTGTAGCATGTCCTGGATCTCCCTTTGTATAGCCGCTTGGGCATGAGGTGACTCCCGGTAGGGTGGGGTTCTAATTGGGTGAGCATTACCTGTGTCAATGGAGTGGTATGCCCGTTCGGTCCGTCCTGGAGTGGCTGAGAAAATCGGTGCAAAGCTTGTGCACAGCTCCTTGATCTGCTGTCGCTGCAGACGTCCCAGGGTCGTGGAGAGGTTCACCTCTTCCACGCCACCATTCCTTGTTCCTTCGTAGTAGACACCTGCAGGCCACTCCGCGTCATCTGTTTCCTGGGCTGTAAACTGGCAAACGTTTAATCCTCTGGAATAAAAGGGCTTAAGAGAATTAACATGGTATACCTTAGGCTTTATGTTGGAGGTGGGGGAGGCTATGAGATAGTTAACAGCTCCTAGGCGCTCCTGGACCGTGAATGGTCCTTCCCACGACGCTTCCATTTTATGGGCCTGGAGCGCCTTTAAGACCATGACTTGGTCTCCTACTTTGAAGGACCGTTCTCTGGAATGTTTATCATACCAGGCCTTTTGCTCTTCCTGAGCATTCTTTAGGTTTTCTTTAGCAAGGGCTAAAGAGTGTCGGAGGGTGTTTTGTAGGTTGCTTACAAAGTCTAGAATGTTAGTTCCTGGAGAAGGCGTAAACCCCTCCCATTGCTGCTTCACCAACTGTAATGGCCCCTTAACCTCGCGGCCATACACAAGTTCAAATGGTGAAAACCCTAAACTGGGATGTGGAACAGCCCTGTAGGCAAAAAGCAACTGCTGCAACACTAGGTCCCAATCATTGGAGTGTTCATTTACGAATTTACGTATCATGGCCCCCAAAGTTCCGTTAAACCTCTCCACTAGACCATTGGTTTGATGGTGATGAGGGGTGGCAACCAAGTGATTCACCCCATGAGCTTCCCACAGGGTTTTCATGTTCCCTGCCAGGAAATTAGTTCCCGAATCTGTAAGGATGTCGGAGGGCCAACCTACCCTGGCAAAAACGTCTGCTAATGCCTGGCACACACTTTTAGTCTTGGTGTTGCTTAAGGGTACAGCTTCCGGCCATCGGGTAGCAAAATCCATGAAAGTCAGTACGTACTGCTTTCCTCTGGGTGTCTTCTTTGGGAAAGGACCCAGAATATCCACAGCTACTCGCTGAAATGGGACCTCAATTATGGGTAGTGGCTGGAGAGGGGCTTTAACCTGGTCTTGGGGCTTTCCCACTCGTTGGCACACCTCACAAGACCGGACATAATTAGCAACGTCCTTGCCCATTCCCTCCCAGTGGAAGGACTTCCCCAACCGGTCTTTGGTTCTGTTCACCCCAGAATGGCCACTGGGATGATCATGGGCTAAGCTCAAGAGCTTTACCCGATACTTAGTGGGAACCACCAACTGTCTTTGAGGATGCCAGTCTTCCTGGTGCCCACCAGAAAGAGTCTCCTTGTATAAAAGTCCTTGTTCTACAACAAACCGGGATCGGTTAGAATTGCTGAGAGGCGGTGGGGTGCTCCGTGCCGCCGCCCAAGCTTTCTGAAGGCTGTCATCTGCTTCCTGCTCGGCCTGGAACTGTTCCCTTGATGCTGGAGACATCAGTTCCTCCTTGGACTGTGGACTGGGGCTTGGTCCCTCTGGAAGCGATGCAGGTGCTGGGGCTGTTTCCACTGACCGTGAACCGCTGTCCGCTGGTGCACTATGTGGTATCTCAGGCTCTGGCTGAGCCTCTTGGGGAGGGTTATCTGCTGCTTCCGCCAGTTCAGGCTCGCTGGTGCCCTCTGGCATTGGAGTTGTAGACGGGTTTGCAAGCGCTGGACTCCGTGCCGGCAATGGTTCTGGTGCTGGTTGCGTTGCCAGTTCCGGTTCCGGGACTGGCTTTGGCTGGGTCTCTGGGATTGGATCCACTACGGCTGTTGCAGTCGTTGGCAGGGGATCCGGTTCCACCACCTGTGTTTGGGTCTCCGGTAACACAGACGGGGCCCTGGTGGACGGCTCAGGAACAGGGATGGGGGTGGAAGCTTGCTTAGCCTGGCTGCGGGTGACTATTCCCACCCTCTTGGCTAGCTTCACATGGTTGGCCAAGTCTTCCCCCAGCAGCATGGGGATGGGATAATTGTCATAGACTGCAAAAGTCCACATTCCTGCCCAGCCCTTGTACTGGACATGCAACTGGGCTGTAGGCAAGGTTACAGACTGTGACACGAAGGGTTGAATTGTCACTGTAGCCTCCGGGTTGATGAGTTTGGGGTCCACTAGGGATTGGTGGATAGTTGACACTTGTGCCCCAGTGTCCCTCCAAGCGATAACCTTCTTTCCGCCCACTCTCAAGGTTTCCCTTCGCTCCGAGGGTATGAGAGAGGCATCTGGGTCTGGGGATCTTTGGTGTGATTGGGGTGTAATGAACTGTAATCGGTTAGGGTTCTTGGGGCAGTGAGCCTTTATATGCCCCAGTTCATTACATTTAAAACATCGCCCTGCTAAGGTATCACCGGGGCGATGTTGGTTGATGGAGACTGGTGTGGTGGGGTGAGAAGGCGTCTGGGGTTTCCCTTGGGATGTGGGTGGGGCCTTGGGTTGTCCCCAGTGGTAAGGTTTTGTTTTGGCTTGCCCCTTCTGATATTCGCTCCAACTGCTACTAGCTTTTTTCTTTTCTGTCACCTCCACCCATTTGGCTCCAATCTCCCCCGCCTCGGTTACAGTTTTGGGCTTCCCATCTAGGATGTACCTTTCTATTTCCTCAGGAACACCCTCTAAAAACTGCTCCATTTGCAATAGGAAGGGCAACTCTTCCGTAGATTTAACATTTGCTCCTGATATCCAGGCATCCCAATTTTTCCCAATGTGGTAGGCATGTCGGGTAAATGACACATCGGGTTTCCACCTTAGGGCTCTGAACCGCCGACGGGCATGCTCAGGTGTTAGCCCCATTCTGATTCTGGCCTTGTTTTTAAAAAGTTCATAACTGTTCATGTGTTCCTTAGGCATTTCAGCCGCCACCTCTGCTAAGGGTCCACTGAGCTGCGGCCTCAGCTCTACCATGTACTGGGGTGGAGGGATGTTGTATCCAAGGCAGGCCCTTTCAAAATTTTCTAAGAAGGCCTCAGTATCATCGCCTGCCTTGTAGGTAGGGAATTTCCTGGGATGGGAAGTGGTACCTGGAGAGGAGTTGTTAGGATGGTCTGATGCACCCTGCCTAGTCCTTGCTGCTTCCAGTTCCATCTCTTTTTCTTTCAGCTCCATCTCTCTCTTGTGGGCCGCCTCTTTGGCTTTCTCTTCTCTGTCTCTCAGCTCTATCTCT
>NW_020702907.1:0-1062 GCF_002925995.2 Terrapene triunguis | reverse complement strand
GCCGACGGGAGGGGGGCGGGGGGCTCGGCAGGGGATGCCGCGCTGCAGGGCGTGTCATCTCTGGGCTGCATGGGAGATGATGAGCTGTGGCCCGTGTGGCTCCTGGCATAGCCGGGAGTTCGTCCCCTCCCCCCATGGCAGACACGAGGGGTGCAGGAGGCCCTTACTTGGCTCTGAGGTTACTTAGCTGGTTCCTCACCAGCCCCACGTACTGGTCGATCTGTGCCTGGAACAGATGAAGTGAGAGGTAAACGGGAGGGAGAGGGGTCTGGGCAACCGCCCCCACCGGAGACCATTGCGCAGCTACAGGGCCCCCGGAGAGCCGGAAGTCGCTGCCTGGGGTCCCCCCCCGACGCCTCCGGGGATCCCTGAACAAAAGTGAGAGCTCCAGGGAATGTGGGGTTGGTCCTGCTTCCAGCAGGGGTTGGACTAGAACCTCCGGGGGCCTCTTCCAACCCTCATCTTCTATGATTCCATGAATGGGACACGTGGCCTTTCCCCTCTAGGGAGCGCCATCTCCCATCCGGGCCCTGGGCGGGGACTGACTGGCTCAGGGAGTGGGGAGCGGGACATGGGGCCTTTCCACTCTAGGGGGCGCTGGATCCCAGCTGGCCCCCGGGTGGGGGACTCCCTAGCTCAGGGGGGCAGGGAATGGCACATGGGGCCTTTCCCCTCTAGGGGGCGCTGGATCCCAGCCAGCCCCAGGGCGGGGGACTCCCTAGTTCAGGGGGGCAGGGAATGGGACATGGGGCCTTTCCCCTCTAGGGGGCGCTGTCTTTTTCTCTCTCCTGCCCTGGGGCGGGTGCAGAGCCAGACGGCTCCTGGGGGTGCAGAGTCGCCAGCAGCAGCCCGTGAGCTCGGGTGCGCTGGCTCCGCTAGCCCATCCCAATGGCACACGTGGCCCAGAGTCACCCCCCAGCCACTCACCTGGTGCTGCCGGTAGAGCAGGGGGAAAGTAAATGCACTTATCACACCTGGGGGCAGAAAGGGGCAGGTCAGACACACACACACACCCCACTGCTCCCAGCGCCCCCTGCTGCGGGAGGCCCCCACAGCCAGCGC
>NW_020702906.1:0-1081 GCF_002925995.2 Terrapene triunguis | reverse complement strand
GGGGGGGCACCGTGCCGACGGGAGGGGGGCGGGGGGCTCGGCAGGGGGTGCCACGCTGCAGGGCGTGTCATCTCTGGGCTGCGTTGTGGGGTCACTATGGCTGCCTGGGAGATGATGAGCTGTGGCCCGTGTGGCTCCTGGCAGAGCCGGGAGTTCGTCCCCTCCCCCCATGGCAGACACAAGGGGTGCGGGAGGCCCTTACTTGGCTCTGAGGTTACTTAGCTGGTTCCTCACCAGCCCCACGTACTGGTCGATCTGTGCCTGGAACAGATGAAGTGAGAGGTAAACGGGAGGGGGAGGGGTCTGGGCAACCGCCCCCACCGGAGACCATCGCGCAGCTACAGGGCCCCCGGAGAGCCGGAAGTCGCTGCCTGGGGTCCCCCCCGACGCCTCCGGGGATCCCTGAACAAAAGTGAGAGCTCCAGGGAATGTGGGGTTGGTCCTGCTTCCAGCAGGGGTTGGACTAGAACCTCCGGGGGCCTCTTCCAACCCTCATCTTCTATGATTCCATGAATGGGACACGGGGCCTTTCCCCTCTAGGGGGCGCCATCTCCCATCCGGCCCCAGGGCGGGCACTGGCTGGCTCAGGGAGTGGGGAGCGGGACATGGGGCCTTTCCCCTCTAGGGGGCGCTGGATCCCAGCTGGCCCCAGGGTGGGGGACTCCCTAGCTCAGGGGGACAGGGAATGGGACATGGGGCCTTTCCCCTCTAGGGGGCGCTGGATCCCAGCCAGCCCCAGGGCGGGGGACTCCCTAGTTCAGGGGGGCAGGGAATGGGACATGGGGCCTTTCCCCTCTAGGGGGCGCCGTCTTTCTCTCTCTCCTGCCCTGGGGCGGGTGCAGAGCCAGACGGCTCCTGGGGGTGCAGAGTCGCCAGCAGCAGCCCGTGAGCTCGGGTGCGCTGGCTCCGCTAGCCCATCCCAATGGCACACGTGGCCCAGAGTCACCCCCCAGCCACTCACCTGGTGCTGCCGGTAGAGCAGGGGGAAAGTAAATGCACTTATCACACCTGGGGGCAGAAAGGGGCAGGTCAGACACACACACACACCTCACTGCTCCCAGCGCCCCCTGCTGCGGGAGGC